>NC_088403.1:774592-782092 GCF_034236695.1 Oncorhynchus nerka
TACAGTACAGGGTCTATATATTATACAGTACAGGGTCTATATATTATACAGTACAGGGTCTATATATTATACAGTACAGGGTCTATATATTATATTATACAGTACAGGGTCTATATATTATATTATACAGTACAGGGTCTATATATTATACAGTACAGGGTCTATATATTATACAGTACAGGGTCTATATATTATATTATACAGTACAGGGTCTATATATTATACAGTACAGGGTCTATATATTATACAGTACAGGGTCTATATATTATACAGTACAGGGTCTATATATTATATTATACAGTACAGGGTCTATATATTATACAGTACAGGGTCTATATATTATATTATATAGTACAGGAGGTCTATATGTTATACAGTACAGGTCTATATATTATATTTATACAGTACAGGTCTATATATTTATATTATACAGTACAGGGTCTATATATTATACAGTTATATATTATACAGTACAGGGTCTATATGTTATACAGTACAGGGTCTATATATTATACAGTACAGGGTCTATATATTATATTATACAGTACAGGGTCTATATATTATGTTATACAGTACAGGGTCTATATATTATACAGTACAGGGTCTATATATTATATTATACAGTACAGGGTCTATATGTTATACAGTACAGGGTCTTTATATTATGTTATACAGTACAGGGTCTATATATTATACAGTACAGGGTCTATATATTATACAGTACAGGGTCTATATATTATATTATACAGTACAGGGTCTATATATTATACAGTACAGGGTCTATATATTATACAGTACAGGGTCTATATATTATACAGTACAGGGTCTATATATTATACAGTACAGGGTCTATATATTATATTATACAGTACAGGGTCTATATATTATATTATACAGTACAGGGTCTATATATTATACAGTACAGGGTCTATATATTATATTATACAGTACAGGGTCTATATATTATACAGTACAGGGTCTATATATTATACAGTACAGGGTCTATATATTATACAGTACAGGGTCTATATATTATACAGTACAGGGTCTATATATTATATTATACAGTACAGGGTCTATATATTATATAGTACAGGGTCTATATATTATATTATACAGTACAGGGTCTATATATTATACAGTACAGGGTCTATATATTATATTATACAGTACAGGGTCTATATATTATATTATACAGTACAGGGTCTATATATTATACAGTACAGGGTCTATATATTATACAGTACAGGGTCTATATATTATACAGTACAGGGTCTATATATTATACAGTACAGGGTCTATATATTATACAGTACAGGGTCTATATATATTATACAGTACAGGGTCTATATATTATACAGTACAGGGTCTATATATTATATTATACAGTACAGGGTCTATATATTATATAGTACAGGGTATATATTATACAGTACAGGGTCTATATTATACAGTACAGGGTCTATATATTATACAGTACAGGGTCTATATATTATATTATACAGTACAGGGTCTATATATTATACAGTACAGGGTCTATATATTATACAGTACAGGGTCTATATATACAGTACAGGGTCTATATATTATACAGTACAGGGTCTATATATACAGTACAGGGTATTTATACAGTACAGGGTCTATATATTATACAGTACAGAGATCTATATATTATATTATACAGTACAGGGTCTATATATTATACAGTACAGGGTCTATATATTATACAGTACAGGGTCTATATATTATACAGTACAGGGTCTATATATTATACAGTACAGGGTCTATATATTATACAGTACAGGGTCTATATATTATATTATACAGTACAGGGTCTATATATTATACAGTACAGGGTCTATATATTTATACAGTACAGGGTCTATATATTATATTATACAGTACAGGGTCTATATATTATACAGTACAGGGTCTATATATTATATTATATATTACAGGGTCTATATATTATACAGTACAGGGTCTATATATTATACAGTACAGGGTCTATATATTATATTATACAGTATATATTATACAGTACAGGTCTATATATTATACAGTACAGGGTCTATATATTATACAGTACAGGGTCTATATTATATTATACAGTACAGGGTCTATATATTATACAGTACAGGGTCTATATATTATATTATACAGTACAGGATCTATATATTATATTATACAGTACAGGTCTATATATTATACAGTACAGGGTCTATATATTATATTATACAGTACAGGGTCTATATATTATACAGTACAGGGTCTATATATTATACAGTACAGGGTCTATATATTATACAGTACAGGGTCTATATGTTATTATATTATACAGTACAGGGTCTATATATTATACAGTACAGGGTCTATATATTATATTATACAGTACAGGGTCTATATATTATATTATACAGTACAGGGTCTATATATTATACAGTACAGGGTCTATATATTATACAGTACAGGGTCTATATATTATACAGTACAGGGTCTATATATTATACAGTACAGGGTCTATATATTATATTATACAGTACAGGGTCTATATATTATATTATACAGTACAGGGTCTATATATTATATTATACAGTACAGGGTCTATATATTATACAGTACAGGGTCTATATTATTATATTATACAGTACAGAGTCTATATATTATGTTATACAGTACAGGGTCTATATATTATACAGTACAGGGTCTATATATTATACAGTACAGGGTCTATATATTATGTTATACAGTACACAGTGGTCTATATATTATACAGTACAGGATCTATATGTTGTACAGTACAGAGTCTATATGAGGAGGGATGACAGAGGCAAGAGAGAGGGAGGAGAGGAGAGGAGGGATGACAGATGGAAAGAGAGAGAGGAGAAGAGAGGAGAGGAGGTATGACAGATGGAAGAGAGAGAGAGAGAAGAGAGGAGGTATGACAGACGGAAGAGAGAGAGAGGAGAAGAGAGGAGAGGAGGTATGACAGACGGAAGAGAGAGAGAGAGAAGAGAGGAGAGGAGGGGTGACAGATGGAAGAGAGAGAGAAGAAGAGAGGAGAGGAGGGGTGACAGATGGAAGAGAGAGAGGAGAAGAGAGGAGAGGAGGGGTAACAGATGGAAGAGAGAGGGAGGAGAAGAGAGGAGAGGAGGGGTGACAGAGGGAAGAGAGAGGGAGGAGAGGAGAGGAGGGGGTGACAGAGGCAAGAGAGAGGGAGGAGAGGAGAGGAGGGATGACAGATGGAAGAGAGAGAGAGGAGAGGAGGGATGAAAGATGGAGGAGAGGACGGATGAGAGATGGAGGAGAGAGAGGGAGAGGACGGATGAGAGATGGAGGAGAGAGAGAGGAGAGGAGGGGTGACAGATGGAAGAGAGAGAGAGGAGAGGAGGGATGTGTGAATGCCACAGTCTGGATAATATATTCAGCCTGACTAAAGGTCAAATAGGAGAAGATCTTTCCCGTTCATCGTCTACAACGGTCAATGTCAAGTAGAGAGAGAACAGAGAAATGAAGGATTGTCTCTGTCCTCTGTCCAACAGGAGATGAGGGTTGTCTCTGTCCCTCTGTCCAACAGGGAGATGAGGGTTGTCTCTGTCTCTCTGTCCAACAGGGAGATGAGGATTGGCTCTGGGCCAACAGGGAGATGAGGGTTGTCTCTGTCCCTCTGTCCAACAGGGAGATGAGGATTGTCTCTGGGCCAACAGGGAGATGAGGGTTGTCTCTGTCTCTCTGGGCCAACAGGGAGATGAGGGTTGTCTCTGTCCCTCTGGGCCAACAGAGAGATGAGGATTGTCTCTGGGCCAACAGGGAGATGAGGATTGTCTCTGTCTCTCTGGCCCAACAGGGAGATGAGGGTTGTCTCTGTCTCTGTCCAACAGGGAGATGAGGATTGTCTCTGTCTCTGGGCCAACAGGGAGATGAGGATTGTCTCTGTCTCTCTGCCCAACAGGGAGATGAGGGTTGTCTCTGGGCCCAACAGGGAGATGAGGATTGTCTCTGGGCCAACAGGGAGATGAGGCTGTCTCTGGGCCAACAGGGAGATGAGGGTTGTCTCTGTGCCAACAGGGAGATGAGGATTGTCTCTGGGCCAACAGGGAGATGAGGGTTGTCTCTGGCCCAACAGGGAGATGAGGATTGTCTCTGGGCCAACAGAGAGATGAGGATTGTCTCTGGGCCAACAGGGAGATGAGGGCTGTCTCTGGGCCAACAGGGAGATGAGGGTTGTCTCTGGGCCAACAGGGAGATGAGGATTGTCTCTGGGCCAACAGAGAGATGAGGATTGTCTCTGGGCCAACAGGGAGATGAGGATTGTCTCTGGGCCAACGGGGAGATGAGGATTGTCTCTGGGTCAACAGGGAGATGAGGATTGTCTCTGGGCCAACAGGGAGATGAGGATTGTCTCTGGGCCAACAGGGAGATGAGGATTGTCTCTGGGCCAACAGGGAGATGAGGATTGTCTCTGGGCCAACAGGGAGATGAGGGTTGTCTCTGGGCCAACAGGGAGATGAGGATTGTCTCTGGGTCAACAGGGAGATGAGGATTGTCTCTGGGCCAACAGGGAGATGAGGATTGTCTCTGGGTCAACAGGGAGATGAGGATTGTCTCTGTCTCTCTGGCCCAACAGGGAGATGAGGATTGTCTCTGGGTCAACAGGGAGATGAGGATTATCTCTGTCTCTCTGGCCCAACAGGGAGATGAGGGTTGTCTCTGGGCCAACAGGGAGATGAGGATTGTCTCTGTCTCTCTGGCCCAACAGGGAGATGAGGGTTGTCTCTGGGCCAACAGGGAGATGAGGATTGTCTCTGTCTCTCTGCCCAACAGGGAGATGAGGATTGTCTCTGTCTCTCTGCCCAACAGGGAGATGAGGATTGTCTCTGGGCCAACAGGGAGATGAGGGTTGTCTCTGGCCCAACAGGGAGATGAGGATTGTCTCTGTTTCTCTGGCCCAACAGGGAGATGAGGGTTGTCTCTGGGCCAACAGGGAGATGAGGATTGTCTCTGGGCCAACAGAGAGATGAGGATTGTCTCTGGGCCAACAGGGAGATGAGGGCTGTCTCTGGGCCAACAGGGAGATGAGGGTTGTCTCTGGGCCAACAGGGAGATGAGTCTCTGGGCCAACAGAGAGGATTGTCTCTGGGCCAACAGGGGAGATGAGGATTGTCTCTGGGCCAACAGGGAGATGAGGATTGTCTCTGGGCCAACGGGAGATGAGGATTGTCTCTGGGTCAACAGGGAGATGAGGATTGTCTCTGGGCCAACAGGGAGATGAGGATTGTCTCTGGGCCAACAGGGAGATGAGGATTGTCTCTGGGCCAACAGGGAGATGTCTCTGGGCCAACAGGGAGATGAGGGTTGTCTCTGGGCCAACAGGGAGATGAGGATTGTCTCTGGGTCAACAGGGAGATGAGGATTGTCTCTGGGCCAACAGGGAGATGAGGATTGTCTCTGGGTCAACAGGGAGATGAGGATTGTCTCTGTCTCTCTGGCCCAACAGGGAGATGAGGATTGTCTCTGGGTCAACAGGGAGATGAGGATTATCTCTGTCTCTCTGGCCCAACAGGGAGATGAGGATTGTCTCTGTCTCTCTGCCCAACAGGGAGATGAGGATTGTCTCTGTCCCTCTGCCCAACAGGGAGATGAGGATTGTCTCTGTCTCTCTGCCCAACAGGGAGATGAGGATTGTCTCTGTCCCTCTGCCCAACAGGGAGATGAGGATTGTCTCTGTCTCTCTGGCCCAACAGGGAGATGAGGATTGTCTCTGTCTCTCTGGCCCAACAGGGAGATGAGGATTGTCTCTGTCTCTCTGGCCCAACAGGGAGATGAGGATTGTCTCTGTCTCTCTGGCCCAACAGGGAGACACTACCATTATCTGAGTAATCCACCAACTTCCACGTAGATTAAACAGGGAAACGTAGAGGAGGATATTGTGGTTGTGTTGTAAAAACAGTTGTACCTTCAGCACAGACACAATCATCCCTCTGTCAAATCATCCCTCTGTCAATCATCCCTCTGTCAATCATCCCTCTGTCAATCATCCTTCTGTCAATCACACAACACAGCCCTCATCCAGTGGAAACAGACACAATCCTCCCTCTGTCAATCATCCCTCTGTCAATCATCCCTCTGTCAATCATCCTTCTGTCAATCACACAACACAGCCCTCATCCAGTGGAAACAGACACAATCCTCCCTCTGTCAATCATCCCTCTGTCAATCATCCCTCTGTCAATCACACAACACAGCCCTCATCCAGGGGAAACAGCAGAGACACAATCATCCCTCTGTCAATCACACACCACAGCCCTCATCCCTCTGTCAAATCACACAACACAGCCCTCATCCAGGGGAAACAGACACAATCATCCCTGTGTCAATCATCCCTCTGTCAATCACACAACACAGCCCTCATCCAGGGAAACAGACACAATCATCCCTCTGTCAAATCACACACCACAGCCCTCATCCCTCTGTCAAATCACACAACACAGCCCTCATCCCTCTGTCAAATCACACAACACAGCCCTCATCCGGGGGAAACAGCAGAGACACAATCATCCCTCTGTCAAATCACACAACACAGCCCTCATCCGGGGGAAACAGCAGAGACACAATCATCCCTCTGTCAATGACTCCTGAGCCAGAGACACAGTCATCCCAAAGTCAATGACTCCTGAGCCAGAGACACAATCATCCCTCTGTCAAATCACACAACACAGCCCTCATCCGGGGGAAACAGCAGAGACACAATCATCCCTCTGTCAAATCACACAACACAGCCCTCATCCAGGGAAACAGACACAATCATCCCTCTGTCAATCACACACCACAGCCCTCATCCCTCTGTCAAATCACACAACACAGCCCTCATCATCCCCTCTGTCAAATCAACAACACAGCCCTCATCCCTCTGTCAAATCACACAACACAGCCCTCATCCCTCAGAAACAGCAGAGACACAATCATCCCTCTGTCAATCATCCCTCTGTCAATCACACAACACAGCCCTCATCCAGGGGAAACAGACACAATCATCCCTCTGTAAAATCACAACACAGCCCTCATCCAGGGGAAACAGACACAATCATCCCTCTGTAAAATCACACAACACAGCCCTCATCCCTCTGTCAAATCATCCCTCTGTCAAATGACACAACACAGCCCTCATCCGGGAAACAGCAGAGACACAATCATCCCTCTGTCAATCATCCCTCTGTCAAATGACACAACACAGCCCTCATCCGGGGGAAACAGCAGAGACACAATCATCCCTCTGTCAAATCACACCACACAGCCCTCATCCGGAGGAAACAGCAGAGACACAATCATCCCTCTGTCAATGACTCCTGAGCCAGAGACACAATCATCCCTCTGTCAAATCACACAACACAGCCCTCATCCGGGAAACAGACACAATCATCCCTCTGTCAATCACACACCACAGCCCTCATCCCTCTGTCAAATCACACAACACAGCCCTCATCCCTCAGAAACAGCAGA
>NC_088403.1:784592-787092 GCF_034236695.1 Oncorhynchus nerka
GAGTATTATGGTATGTTTCCAGTGAATATATAGAGTATTATGGTATGTTTCATTATGGTATTATGTTTTTCCAGTGAATATATAGAGTATTATGGTATGTTTCCAGTGAATATATAGAGTATTATGGTATGTTTCCAGTGAATATATAGAGTATTATGTATGTTTCCAGTGAATATATAGAGTATTATGGTATGTTTCCAGTGAATATATAGAGTATTATGTTTCCAGAGATTATAGAAATATAGAGTATTATGGTATGTTTCCAGAGAATATATAGAGTATTATGTTTCCAGAGAATATATAGAGTATTATGGTATGTTTCCAGAGAATACTAGAATACTCCTCAATACCTGACTGGTATTATCATTTCTTCAGTCTCCTCAATACCTGACTGGTATTATCATTGCTAATGCAACCGGCCTACACACCGGCTTCAGACACGTAGATCACACCCACCGAAAGACACTTCATCAGAGAGAGACAGAGACAGATGGCATCCATCCCCAAATGACACCCTATTTCCTACCTAGTGCACTACTATAGTGCACTACCTTAGACCAGGCCTCAGCAGTGCACTATGTAATAGTGGTGCCATTAGGAATACAGTCCTGGTCAGATATTTTTTTAATTAATATTGTTTATTTATTTTATTTCACCTTTATTTAACTAGAAAAGTCAGTTAACAACAAATTGGTATATTTTCAATGACGGCCTAGGAACAGTGGGGTTAACTGCCTAGGAACAGTGGGGTTAACTGCCTAGGAACAGTGGGGTTAACTGCCTAGGAACAGTGGGGTTAACTGCCTAGGAACAGTGGGGTTAACTGCCTAGGAACAGTGGGGTTAACTGGTCTAGGAACAGTGGGGTTAACTGCCTAGGAACAGTGGGGTTAACTGGTCTAGGAACAGTGGGTTAACTGGTCTAGGAACAGTGGGTTAACTGGTCTAGGAACAGTGGGGTTAACTGCCTAGGAACAGTGGGGTTAACTGCCTAGGAACAGTGGGGTTAACTGCATAGGAACAGTGGGGTTAACTGGTCTAGGAACAGTGGGTTAACTGGTCTAGGAACAGTGGGTTAACTGCCTAGGAACAGTGGGTTAACTGTTCTAGGAACAGTGGGTTAACTGGTCTAGGAACAGTGGGTTAACTGGTCTAGGAACAGTGGGTTAACTGGTCTAGGAACAGTGGGGTTAACTGCCTAGGAACAGTGGGGTTAACTGGTCTAGGAACAGTGGGTTAACTGGTCTAGGAACAGTGGGTTAACTGGTCTAGGAACAGTGGGGTTAACTGCCTAGGAACAGTGGGGTTAACTGCCTAGGAACAGTGGGGTTAACTGCCTAGGAACAGTGGGGTTAACTGCCTAGGAACAGTGGGGTTAACTGCCTAGGAACAGTGGGGTTAACTGCCTAGGAACAGTGGGGTTAACTGCCTAGGAACAGTGGGGTTAACTGCCTAGGAACAGTGGGGTTAACTGCCTAGGAACAGTGGGGTTAACTGCCTAGGAACAGTGGGGTTAACTGCCTAGGAACAGTGGGGTTAACTGCCTAGGAACAGTGGGTTAACAGTGGGGTTAACTGCCTAGGAACAGTGGGGTTAACTGCCTAGGAACAGTGGGGTTAACTGGTCTAGGAACAGTGGGTTAACTGCCTAGGAACAGTGGGTTAACTGCCTTGTTCAGGGGCAGAACGACAGATTTGTACCATGTCAGCTCAGGGGATTTGATCTGGCAACCTTTCAGTAACTGGCCCAACGCTCTAACCACTAGGCTACCCTGCCGCCTCTACACTCTAACCACTAGGCTACCCTGCCACCTCTACACTCTAACCACTAGGCTACCCTGCCGCCTCTACACTCTAACCACTAGGCTACCCTGCCACCTCTACACTCTAACCACTAGGCTACCCTGCCGCCTCTACACTCTAACCACTAGGCTACCCTGCCGCCTCTACACTCTAACCACTAGGCTACCCTGCCCCCTCTACACTCTAACCACTAGGCTACCCTGCCGCCTCTACACTCTAACCACTAGGCTACCCTGCCACCTCTACACTCTAACCACTAGGCTACCCTGCCCCCTCTACACTCTAACCACTAGGCTACCCTGCCCCCTCTACACTCTAACCACTAGGCTACCCTGCCACCTCTACACTCTAACCACTAGGCTACCCTGCCACCTCTACACTCTAACCACTAGGCTACCCTGCCACCTCTACAATCTAACCACTAGGCTACCCTGCCACCTCTACAATCTAACCACTAGGCTACCCTGCCACCTCTACACTCTAACCACTAGGCTACCCTGCCACCTCTACACTCTAACCACTAGGCTACCCTGCCACCTCTACACTCTAACCACTAGGCTACCCTGCCACCTCTACACTCTAACCACTAGGCTACCCTGCCGCCTCTACACTCTAACCACTAGGCTACCCTGCCACCTCTACACTCTAACCACTAGGCTACCCTGCCGCCTCTACACTCTAACCACTAGGCTACCCTGC
>NC_088403.1:794592-914592 GCF_034236695.1 Oncorhynchus nerka
GGCTGGGGCTAGACTAGGGCTAGACTAGGGCTGGGGCTAGACTAGGGCTGGGGCTAGACTAGGGCTGGGGTATAGGAGTGGGGCTAGACTAGGGCTGGGGTATAGGGCTGGGGCTAGACTATGGCTAGACTAGGGCTGGGGTATAGGAGTGGGGGCTAGACTAGGGCTGGGGTATAGGAGTGGGGCTAGACTAGGGCTGGGGTATAGGAGTGGGGCTAGACTAGGGCTGTGGTATAGGGCTGGGGTATAGGAGTGGGGCTAGACTAGGGCTGGGGTATAGGAGTGGGGCTAGACTAGGGCTGGGGAATAGGAGTGGGGCTAGACTAGGGCTGTGGGATAGGGCTGGGATATAGGGGTGGGGCTAGACTAGGGCTGGGGTATAGGAGTGGGGCTAGACTAGGGCTGTGGGATAGGGCTGGGATATAGGGGTGGGGCTAGACTAGGGCTGGGGTATAGGAGTGGGGCTAGACTAGGGCTGTGGGATAGGGCTGGGATATAGGGGTGGGCTAGACTAGGGCTGGGGTATAGGGCTGTGGTATAGGGGTGGGGCTAGACTAGGGCTGTGGTATAGGAGTGGGGCTATTCTGGAACTGTGGGGTATAGGGCTGGGGCTATCCTAGGGCTGTGTGGGGCTTGGGTATAGGGGTGGGGCTAGCCTAGGACTGTGTGAGTCTGGGGTATAGGGGTGGGGCTATTCTAGGACTGTGTGGGGCTTGGGTATAGGGGTGGGGCTAGCCTAGGACTGTGTGGGGCTTGGGTATAGGGGTGGGGCTAGCCTAGGACTGTGTGGGGCTTGGGTATAGGGGTGGGGCTATCCTAGGACTGTGTGAGTCTGGGGTATAGGGGTGGGGCTAGCCTAGGACTGTGTGGGGCTGGGTATAGGGGTGGGGCTATTCTAGGACTGTGTGGGGCTGGGGTATAGGGGTGGGGCTATTCTAGGACTGTGTGGGGCTGGGGTATAGGGGTGGGGCTATTCTAGGACTGTGTGGGGCTGGGGTATAGGGGTGGGGCTATTCTAGGACTGTGTGGGGCTGGGGTATAGGGGTGGGGCTAGCCTAGGACTGTGTGAGTCTGGGGTATAGGGGTGGGGCTAGCCTAGGACTGTGTGGGTCTGGGGTATAGGGGTGGGGCTAGCCTAGGACTGTGTGGGTCTGGGAAATAGGGGTGGGGCTAGCCTAGGACTGTGTGAGTCTGGGGTATAGGGGTGGGGCTAGCCTAGGACTGTGTGGGTCTGGGGTATAGGGGTGGGGCTATCCTAGGACTGTGTGAGTCTGGGGTATAGGGGTGGGGCTAGCCTAGGACTGTGTGGGGCTGGGTATAGGGGTGGGGCTAGACTAGGGCTGGGGTGTAGGGGTGGGACTAGACTAGGGCTGGGGTAAAGGAGTGGGGCTAGACTAGGGCTGGGGTATAGGAGTGGGGCTAGACTAGGGCTGGGGTATAGGAGTGGGGCATAGGAGTGGGGCTAGACTAGGGCTGGGGTATAGGAGTGGGGCTAGACTATGGCTGGGGTATAGGAGTGGGGTATAGGAGTGGGGCTAGACTAGGGCTGGGGTATAGGAGTGGGGCTAGACTAGGGCTGGGGTATAGGAGTGGGGCTAGACTAGGGCTGGGGTATAGGAGTGGGGCTAGACTAGGGCTGGGGTATAGGGGTGGGACTAGACTAGGGCTGGGGTATAGGAGTGGGGGGCTAGACTAGGGCTGGGGTATAGGAGTGGGGTATAGGAATGGGGCTAGACTAGGGCTGGGGTATAGGAGTGGGGCTAGACTAGGGCTGGGGTATAGGAGTGGGGCTAGACTATGGATGGGGTATAAGGGTGGGGCTAGACTAAAGGATAAAGGAGAAGGGGCTAGACTAGGGCTGGGGTATAGGAGTGGGGTATAGGAGTGGGGCAGATGTGTTGTTACCTACCCTTACCACCTGGGGGCGGCCCGTCAGGAAGTCCAGGATGTTTAGTCCCAGGGTCCTTAGCGTAGTGATGAGCTTCGAGGGCACTATGGTGTTGAACGCTGAACTGTAGTCAATGAACAGCATTCTCACATTGGTGTTATTTTTGTCCAGGTGGGAAAGGGCCGTGTGGAGTGCGACTGAGATTGTGGCATCTGTGGATCTGTTGGGGCGGTGTGCGAATTGAAGTGGGTCTAGGGTTTCCGGGACGACGGTATTGATGCGAGCCATGACCAGCCTTTCAAAGCACTTCATGGCTACGGACGTGAGTGCTGCAGGGCGGTAGTCACTTAGGCAGGTTACCTTCGCTTTCTTGGGCACAGGGACTATGGTGGTCTGCTTGAAACGTGTTGGCATTACAACAGTACAATCTGGGAATGCGCATCTCGTCAGTCCTTGTCACGGATAAGCTATTGCAGCAGACGACCACAAACAGTATCTGTGTGAAATATATAGTGTCTGGTCATCTATCTGATAATAATCAGTCATCTCTCTCTCTCTCTCTTGTCCTAACAGAGGCAGCCCAGAATCCCCACATCAGGACAGCCAAGAAGGATCGTCTCGACCTGGACAGACAGACAACCATGTATTCTCCTACAGCAGTATTGGACCAGGACATACAGGCAGACGACCCAACCACCACCCTTCTGATCAGGACAGACAGACGGCCAAGGATCTGACCCAAACACCACCCTTCTGATCAGGACAGACAGAAGACCAAGGATCTGACCCAAACACCACCCTTCTGATCAGGACAGACAGACGACCAAGGATCTGACCCAAACACCACCCTTCTGATCAGGACAGACAGACGACCAAGGATCTGACCCAAACACCACCCTTCTGATCAGGACAGACAGACGGCCAAGGATCTGACCCAACCACCACCCTTCTGAGACAGACAGATGGCCAGACATCTGACCCAACCACCACCCTTCTGATCAGGACAGACAGACGACCAAGGATCTGACCCAACTACCACCCTTCTGATCAGGACAGACAGACGGCCAAGGATCTGACCCAACCACCACCCTTCTGATCAGGACAGACAGACGACCAAGGATCTGACCCAACTACCACCCTTCTGATCAGGACAGACAGACGGCCAAGGATCTGACCCAACCACCACCCTTCTGATCAGGACAGACAGACAGATGCCCAAGGATCTGACCCAACCACCACCCTTCTGATCAGGACAGACAGACAGATGCCCAAGGATCTGACCCAAACACCACCCTTCTGGAAACCTGTGCCTTCCACCAACTCCATCACATCCATTTAACTTTTGTTTTCTGATTGTTGTTATTTTGGGGTGGAGCTCTGCAGCTGGATGCATCTCCAGTACTGTCCTGCCCCCTAGTGGTCAACTGGATACTTCTCCCGTACTGTCCTGCCCCCTAGTGGACAACTGGATACTTCTCCCGTACTGTCCTGCACCCTAGTGGTCAACTGGATACTTCTCTCGTACTGTCCTGTCCCCTAGTGATCAACTGGATACTTCTCCCGTACTGTCCTGCCCCCTAGTGGTCAACTGGATGCATCTCAGGTACTGTCCTGCCCCCTAGTGGTCAACTGGATGCATCTCCCGTACTGTCCTGCCCCCTGGTGGACAACGGACACCACCACTGCCATATGCTGTTGTTGGTGGCTTGGGATCGAACCGTTCTCTCTCTCGGGAGAAACACTCAACTCTTAATAACAGGGCACGCCACCGTTAATCATCATTCTGAAGTCCTAAAACACGTTTTGAAACATTTCTTTTTAAAAAGACCTTGTGTTAGTGGGATACTTCTCCCGTACTGTCCTGCCCCCTGGTGGACAACGGACACCACCCACTAACAGTGGGATACTTCTCCCGTACTGTCCTGCCCCCTGGATACTTCTCCCGTACTGTCCTGCCCCAACAACTGGATACTTCTCCCGTACTGTCCTGCCCCTGGTGACAACTGGATACTTCTCCAGTACTGTCCTGCCCCCCTAGTGGACAACTGGATACTTCTCCCATACTGTCCTGCCCCCTGGTGGTCAACTGGATACTTCTCCCGTACTGTCCTGCCCCCCCTGGTGGTCAACTGGATACTTCTCCCGTACTGTCCTGCCCCTGGTGGTCACACGGACACCACCCACTAACAGTGGGATACTTCTCCGCACTGTCCTGCCCCCTGGTGGTCAACTGGATACTTTTCCGGTACTGTCCTGCCCCCTAGTGGTCAACTGGATACTTCTCCCGTACTGTCCTGCCCCCTGGTGGTCAACTGGATACTTCTCCCGTACTGTCCTGCCCCCTAGTGGTCAACTGGATACTTCTCCGGTACTGTCCTGCCCCCTAGTGGTCAACTGGATACTTCTCCCGTACTGTCCTGCCCCCTAGTGGTCAACTGGATACTTCTCCCGTACTGTCCTGCCCCTGGTGGACAACTGGATACTTCTCCGTGTCCTGCCCCCTAGTGGTCAACTGGATACTTCTCCCGTACAGTCCTGACCCCTGGTGGACAACGGACACCACCCACTAACAGTGGGTTGCTTCTCCCGTACTGTCCTGCCCCCTAGTGGTCAACTGGATACTTCTCCGTACTGTCCTGACCCCTGGTGGACAACGGACACCACCCACTAACAGTGGGTTGCTTCTCCCGTACTGTCCTGCCCCCTGGTGGACAACGGACACCACCCACTAACAGTGGGTTGCTTCTCCCGTACTGTCCTGCCCCCTGGTGGACAACGGACACCACCCACTAACAGTGGGATACTTCTCCCGTACTGCCCCCTGGTGGACAACGGACACCACCCACTAACAGTGGGTTGCTTCTCCCGTACTGCCCCCTGGTGGACAACGGTAATAGTGTTACCACTAACAGTGGGTTGCTTCTCCCGTACAGTCCTGCCCCCTGGTGGACAACGGTAATAGTGTTACCACTAACAGTGGGTTGCTTCTCCCGTCCTGCCCCCTGGTGGACAACGGTAATAGTGTTACCACTAACAGTGGGTTGCTTCATATCGGAAGGAAGATTCCCGATATGTCCAACACCAGTCCGTCCATACTAATGTTGTGTAAAGAACATTTACTATATTTTTGTAATACATTTTTTCTTCTTCTTTTTTTTTCTCTCCTGATTTATATTTTTCTAAAATGATCATGTGATCCAATGGACATGTGATGCAATGATCATGTGATCCAATGGACATGTGATCCAATGGACATGTGATGCAATGATCATGTGATCCAATGATCATGTGATCCAATGGACATGTGATCCAATGGACATGTGATGCAATGATCATGTGATCCAATGGACATGTGATGCAATGATCATGTGATCCAATGGACATGTGATGCAATGATCATGTGATCCAATGGACATGTGATGCAATGATCATGTGATCCAATGGACATGTGATGCAATGATCATGTGATCCAATGATCATGTGATCCAATGGACATGTGATGCAATGATCATGTGATCCAATGGACATGTGATGCAATGATCATGTGATCCAATGATCATGTGATCCAATGGACATGTGATCCAATGGTCATGTGATCCAATGGTCATGTGATCCAATGGACATGTGATCCAATGGTCATGTGATCCAATGGTCATGTGATCCAATGGACATGTGATCCAATGGTCATGTGATCCAATGGTCATGTGATCCAATGGTCATGTGATGCAATGATCATGTGATCCAATGGACATGTGATCCAATGGTCATGTGATCCAATGGTCATGTGATGCAATGATCATGTGATCCAATGGACATATTAAAAAGATGCAAATGCAACTGCAATACAAAAGACAACTATGACTGGTGTAAAAATCAGGGCCAAAAGTTATAGTTTATCTCAGATATATATGTCCAGTCAAGGGGTGTTAGACCATACTGTCGGGTCAGGAACACACCCATCTCCCTGACAGGTAATGTCCCTAACAGGAAATGTCCCGGACAGGAAATGTCCCGGACAGGAAATGTCCCGGACAGGAAATCTTGACAGGAAATCTCCCTGACAGGAAATCTCCCTGACAGGAAATGTCCCTGACAGGAAATGTCCCTAACAGGAAATACTTTTGTGATGTCTTTCCACCTTCTGGTAATTTCCCCTAAAAAATAAAGAGATGGATGATCTGTTTGTTTCTACATCAGGGGGGATTTAAATATGAAGGAGTAATTTAGCCATTCTCTACGTCAGGGGGGATTTAAATATGAAGGAGTCATTTAGCCATTCTCTACGTCAGGGGGGATTTAAATATGAAGGAGTAATTTAGCCATTCTCTACTTCAGGGGGGATTTAAATATGAAGGAGTAATTTAGCCATTCTCTACATCAGGGGGATTTAAATATGAAGGAGTAATTTAGCCATTCTCTACATCAGGGGGATTTAAATATGAAGGAGTAATTTAGCCATTCTCTACGTCAGGGGGATTTAAATATGAAGGAGTAATTTAGCCATTCTCTATGTCAGGGGGATTTAAATATGAAGGAGTAATTTAGCCATTCTCTACATCAGGGGGATTTAAATATGAAGGAGTAATTTAGCCATTCTCTACATCAGGGGGATTTAAATATGAAGGAGTAATTTAGCCATTCTCTACCTTCCTGTGGCCTGTTCTTCTTGCAAAGCATCAAGTAATCCTGTACGCATTCCTGCATAACAAGGCATTATGTGGTGTGTGTGTGTGTGTGTGTGTGTGTGTGTGTGATCCGAATACAGGTTTACAGGTAGACTGTTTTGACCCTGTTTCTGCAGAGTTGAGTTGTGACACATGTAATATCATTTAAACTGCTACCCTCGTACAGCGCAGACTGGGCCTGATGCTATCCAGCCTTATTCCTTAGAGATTTACTCCCACCGATGCCCTTAAATTAGCCATCCATAGTCCATATCAGCCAGCCGTCCTGTCCCAATCCGTTAGTAGAGTCTTCAGCCAGCCGTCCTGTCCCAAAGCCGTCAAGTAGAGTCTTCAGCCAGCCGTCCTGTCCCAACAAGGCATTATAGAGTCTTCAGCCAGCCAGCCGTCCTGTCCCAATCCGTTGGTAGAGTCTTCAGCCAGCCGTCCTGTCCCAATCCGTTGGTAGAGTCTTCAGCCCTAGATCCCAATCCGTTCAGCCAGCCGTCCTGTCCCAATCCGTTGGTAGAGTCTTCAGCCAGCCCAATCCGTTGGTAGAGTCTTCAGCTATCCCAATCCGTTGGTAGAGTCTTCAGCCAGCCGTCCTGTCCCAATCCGTTAGTAGAGTCTTCAGCCAGCCGTCCTGTCCCAATCCGTTGGTAGAGTCTTCAGCCAGCCGTCCTGTCCCAATCCGTTGGTAGAGTCTTCAGCCAGCCGTCCTGTCCCAATCCGTTGGTAGAGTCTTCAGCCAGCCGTCCTGTCCCAATCCGTTGGTAGAGTCTTCAGCCAGCCGTCCTGTCCCAATCCGTTGGTAGAGTATTCAGCCAGCCGTCCTGTCCCAATCCGTTAGTATTCAGCCAGCCGTCCTGTCCCAATCCGTTAGTATTCAGCCAGCCGTCCTGTCCCAATCCGTTAGTATTCAGCCAGCCATCCTGTCCCAATCCGTTAGTACTCAGCCAGCTGTCCTGTCCCAATCCGTTAGTATTCAGCCAGCCATCCTGTCCCAATCCGTTAGTACTCAGCCAGCCATCCTGTCCCAATCCGTTAGTATTCAGCCAGCCAGCCTGTCCCAATCCTGTCCCAAGCTGTCCTGTCCCAATGTTAGTACTCAGCCGCCAGCCGTCCTGTCCCAATCCGTTAATCTGTTAGTACTCAGCCAGCCATCCTGTCCCAATCTGTTAGTACTCAGCCAGCCATCCTGTCCCAATCCTGTCCCAATCCGTTGGTGAGTACTCAGCCAGTTAGTACTCAGCCAGCCGTCCTGTCCCAATCCGTTACTCAGCCAGCCGTCCTGTCCCAATCTCAGCCAGCCGTCCTGTCCCAATCCGTTAGTACTCAGCCAGCCATCCTGTCCCAATCCGTTAGTAATCCGTTAGCCAGCCAGCCGTCCTGTCCCAATCCGTTAGTACTCAGCCAATCCGTTAGTACTCAGCCAGCCGCCAGCTATCCTGTCCCAATCCGTTAGTACTCAGCCAGCCGTCCTGTCCCAATCCGTTAGTACTCAGCCAGCCGTCCTGTCCCAGCCAGCCATCCTGTCCCAATCTGTTAGTACTCAATCCGCCAGCCAGCCGTCCTGTCCCAATCCGTTAGTACTCAGCCAGCCATCCTGTCCCAATCCGTTAGTACTCAGCCAGCCATCCTGTCCCAATCCGTTAGTATTCAGCCAGCCGTCCTGTCCCAATCCGTTAGTAGATTATTCAGCCAGCTGTCCTGTCCCAATCCGTTAGTACTCAGCCAGCCATCCTGTCCCAATCCGTTAGTACTCAGCCAGCCGTCCTGTCCCAATCCATTAGTACTCAGCCAGCCATCCTGTCCCAATCCGTTAGTACTCAGCCAGCCGTCCTGTCCCAATCCTCAGCCAGTTAGTACTCAGCCCAGCCGTCCTGTCCCAATCCGTTAGTACTCAGCCAGCCGTCCTGTCCCAACTCCCAGCCAATCCGTTAGTACTCAGCCAGCCGTCCTGTCCCAATCCGTTAGTACTCAGCCAGCCGTCCTGTCCCAATCCGTTAGTACTCAGCCAGCCGTCCTGTCCCAATCCGTTAGTACTCAGCCAGCCGTCCTGTCCCAATCCGTTAGTACTCAGCCAGCCGTCCTGTCCCAATCCGTTAGTACTCAGCCAGCCGTCCTGTCCCAATCCGTTAGTACTCAGCCAGCCGTCCTGTCCCAATCCGTTAGTACTCAGCCAGCTGTCCTGTCCCAATCCGTTAGTACTCAGCCAGCCGTCCTGTCCCAATCCGTTAGTACTCAGCC
This sequence comes from Oncorhynchus nerka, assembly GCF_034236695.1. Classification (NCBI taxonomy): domain Eukaryota; kingdom Metazoa; phylum Chordata; class Actinopteri; order Salmoniformes; family Salmonidae; genus Oncorhynchus; species Oncorhynchus nerka. The sequence continues at coordinate 803,392 of NC_088403.1, forward strand.
CATCTCTCTGTGTGTCTGTGAGAGTGGATTAACGTTATGTCTGTGTGTGGAGAGGCCTCCATCAAGGCACCCTATTCCCTACGTAGTGCACTACTAAAAGTAGTGTACACTGGGATTTACTTTGACCAATAGGGCTCCGGTCAAAAGTAGTGCACTATATAGGGGATAGGGTGCCATTTGGGACCCTGGCTTGATCTCCATCCATCCAGTACCTTTTGTTCAAATGTTCCTCCTAAAACAAAGCTGCCAAATTGGTTTGAAGCCAAAAGTTGTGTTTCTATGTATGTTGAACTGGTTTAAGTGTTTCAGTTTAAACCTCGTTCCCTTTAAAATGTCACACTGTGTTTTTATTGGAAAATTATCATTTGTTCAATTGTTGATATCTTCAGAAGGTCGTACGAGTTGTGGAATAAACTGAAAACAAGATGTGGTTGTTTTGTTGTTGTTTGAATGCTGCTACATGGACATTGGCCTTTTCTCATTTGGGAAAAAAGTCTGTCACCCCGTCCCCTCTCCTACGCCCACCCCTCTCCTCTGTCCCCTCTCCCCCCCTCCGCTCCGTCCTGTCCTCTCTCTGTCCCCTCTCCTCTGTCCTGTCCTCTCTCCGTCCCCTCTCCTCTGTCCTGTCCTCTCTCCGTCCCCTCTCCCCTCCGCCCCTCCTCCGTCCCCTCTCCTCTGTCCTGTCCTCTCTCAGTCCCCTCTCCCCTCCGCCCCTCCTCCATCCCCTCCCCTCTGTCCTGTCTTCTCCGATAGGTGGTCGAGGAGTGTGTCAATTCATTAGTAGACAAACGGAAGATGCTCCTCCCCTCCTCAATAGCCTCCTTTTGACGAGGAAGCACAAGTGCATCCTACTGCAGAAGAGTTGTGATGTCTGCCACATCCTCTTTGAACCAGCTGTTGTATTGTCAGAGGAGAAAAGCATGTCAACATTTAAAAAATATATATTCTACTTACCCTTTAATCTAGAACATTTCTTTCACGACTAACTTAATCTGTTTGGATCAATTTACACATTTATTTCTGGATCCTCCCCTGTAAACATCACGTGGCTCCTCCCCCTGTAAAAATCACGTGGCTCCTCCCCTGTAAACATCACGTGGCTCCTCCCCCTGTAAAAATCATGTGGCTCCTCCCCTGTAAACATCACGTGGATCCTCCCCTGTAAACATCACGTGGATCCTCCCCTGTTAACATCACGTGGCTCCTCCCCTGTAAACATCACGTGGCTCCTCCCCTATAAACATCACGTGGCTCCTCCCCTGTAAACATCACGTGGCTCCTCCCCTGTAAACATCACGTGGATCCTCCCCTGGACCCTCCCCTGTAAACATCACGTGGATCCTCCCCCTGTAAACATCACGTGGATCCTCCCCTGTTAACATCACGTGGATCCTCCCCTGGATCCTCCCCTGGACCCTCCCCTGTAAACATCACGTGGCTCCTCCCCTGTAAACATCACGTGGATCCTCCCCTGGACCCTCCCCTGTAAACATCACGTGGCTCCTCCCCTGTAAATATCATGTGGATCCTCCCCCTGTAAACATCACGTGGCTCCTCCCCTGTAAACATCACGTGGATCCTCCCCTGGACCCTCCCCTGTAAACATCACGTGGCTCCTCCCCTGTAAACATCACGTGGATCCTCCCCTGGACCCTCCCCTGTAAACATCACGTGGCTCCTCCCCTGTAAATATCACGTGGATCCTCCCCTGTAAACATCACGTGGATCCTCCCCTGGACCCTCCCCTGTAAACATCACGTGGCTCCTCCCCCTGTAAATATCACGTGGATCCTCCCCTGTAAACATCACGTGTAAACATCACGTGGCTCCTCCCCTGTAAACATCACGTGGCTCCTCCCCTGTAAACATCATGTGGAACCTCCCCTGTAAACATCACGTGGCTGATGTGGAAGGAGCTTCTCATTTTTATCCACGTTCCCTATACTTGATTACCTTTGACCTTTTTCAAAAGGGAGGCGAGAGAGGATGGAGGAGAGAGAGGATGGAGGAGAGAGAGGATGGAGGAGAGAAAGAGGATGGAGGAGAGAAAGAGAATGGAGGAGAGAGAGGATGGTGGAGAGAGAGGATGGAGGAGTGAAAGAGGATGGAGGAGAGAGAGGATGGAGGAGAGAAAGAATGGAGGAGAGAGAGGATGGAGGAGAGAGAGGATGGAGGAGAAAAAAAGGATGGAGGAGAGAGAGAGAAAGGATGAGGAGAGAGAGAGGATGGAGGAGAGAGTGGATGGAGAAGAGAGAGGATGGAGGAGAGAGAGGATGGAGGAGAGAGAGGATGGAGGAGAGAGAGGATGGAGGAGAGAGAGGATGGAGGAGAGAGAGAGGATGGAGGAGAGAGAGGATGGAGGAGAGAGGATGCAGGAGTTGAGCAAATCTAATTAAGGTAAGGCCATTGACATTATGAATTACATGTGTCTCAGCTGCCTCTGGGTGGCGACATTTACCACCGTTTCATATGAACAGCAAGGAGAGACACCGTTTCATATGAACGGCAAGGAGAGACACCACCGTTTCATATGAACGGCAAGGAGAGACACCAGGAGAGACACCAGGAGAGACACCGTTTCATATGAACGGCAAGGAGAGACACCGTTTCATATGAACGGCAAGGAGAGACACCGTTTCATATGAACGACAAGGAGAGACAGCACCGTTTCAAATTAACGGCAAGGAGAGACACCACCGTTTCATATGAACGGCAAGGAGAGACACCACCGTTTCATATGAACGGCAAGGAGAGACACCAGGAGAGACACCAGGAGAGACACCAGGAGAGACACCGTTTCATATGAACAGCAAGGAGAGACACCAGGAGAGACACCGTTTCATTTCATGAGCGGCAAGGGAGAGAGAAGGAGACACCGTTTCATATGAACGCGAGAGACAGCAGGAGAGACAGCACACCAGTTTCATATGAACAGCGGAAGGAGAGACACCACCGTTTCATATGAACGGCAAGGAGAGACACCACCGTTTCATATGAACGGCAAGGAGAGACACCAGGAGAGACACCACCGTTTCATATGAACAGCAAGGAGAGACACCAGGAGAGACACCACCGTTTCATATGAACGGCAAGGAGAGACACCAGGAGAGACACCACCGTTTCATATGAGCAAGGAGAGACACCGTTTCATATGAACACCGCTTTCATATGAACGGCAAGGAGAGACACCAGGAGAGACACCACCGTTTCATATGAACAGCAAGGAGAGACACCACCGTTTCATATGAACGGCAAGGAGAGACACCACCGTTTCATATGAACGGCAAGGAGAGACACCACCGTTTCATATGAACGGCAAGGAGAGACACCAGGAGAGACACCACCGTTTCATATGAACAGCAAGGAGAGACACCAGGAGAGACACCACCGTTTCATATGAACGGCAAGGAGCGACACCACCGTTTCATATGAACGGCAAGGAGAGACACCAGGAGAGACACCACCGTTTCATATGAACAGCAAGGAGAGACACCAGGAGAGACACCACCGTTTCATATGAACGGCAAGGAGAGACACCAGGAGAGACACCGTTTCATATGAACGGCAAGGAGAGACACCACCGTTTCATATGAACGGTAAGGAGAGACACCAGGAGAGACAGCACCGTTTCATATGAACGGCAAGGAGAGACACCAGGAGAGACACCACCGTTTCATATGAACGGCAAGGAGAGACACCACCGTTTCATATGAACGGCAAGGAGAGACACCACCGTTTCATATGAACGGCAAGGAGAGACACCAGGAGAGACACCACCGTTTCATATGAATGGCAAGGTGAGACACCGTTTCATATGAACGGCAAGGAGAGACACCGTTTCATATGAACGGCAAGGAGAGACACCGTTTCATGTGAACGACAAGGAGAGACAGCAGGAGAGACACCGTTTCATATGAACGGCAAGGAGAGACACCGTTTCATATGAACGGCAAGGAGAGACACCGTTTCATGTGAATGACAAGGAGAGACAGCAGGAGAGACACCACCGTTTCATATGAACGGCAAGGAGAGACACCGTTTCATGTGAACGACAAGGAGAGACAGCAGGAGAGACACCACCGTTTCATATGAACGGTAAGGAGAGACACCACCGTTTCATATGAACGGCAAGGAGAGACACCGTTTCATATGAACGACAAGGAGAGACAGCAGGAGAGACACCGTTTCATATGAACGGCAAGGAGAGACACCGTTTCATATGAACGGCAAGGAGAGACACAGTTTCATATGAACGACAAGGAGAGACAGCAGGAGAGACACCGTTTCATATGAACGACAAGGAGAGACACCACCGTTTCATATGAACGACAAGGAGAGACAGCAGGAGAGACACCACCGTTTCATATGAACGGTAAGGAGAGACACAAGGAGAGACACCGTTTCATATGAACGGCAAGGAGAGACACCACCGTTTCATATGAACGGCAAGGAGAGACACCACCGTTTCATATGAACAGCAAGGAGAGACACCAGGAGAGACACCACCGTTTCATATGAACAGCAAGAAGAGACACCAGGAGAGACACCAGGAGAGACACCAGGAGAGACACCATTTCATATGAACGGCAAGGAGAGACACCAGGAGAGACACCAGGAGAGACACCAGGAGAGACACCATTTCATATGAACGGCAAGGAGAGACACCAGGAGAGACACCAGGAGAGACACCAGGAGAGACACCACCGTTTCATATGAACGGCAAGGAGAGACACCACCGTTTCATATAAACGGCAAGGAGAGACACCAGGAGAGACACCACCGTTTCATATGAACGGCACGGAGAGACACCACCGTTTCATATGAACGGCAAGGAGAGACACCAGGAGAGACACCACCGTTTCATATGAACGGCAAGGAGAGACACCGTTTCATATTAATGGCAAGGAGAGACACCGTTTCATATGAACGGCAAGGAGAGACACCACCGTTTCATATGAACGGCAAGGAGAGACACCACCGTTTCATATGAACAGCAAGGAGAGACACCACCGTTTCATATGAACAGCAAGGAGAGACACCGTTTCATATGAACGGCAAGGAGAGACACCACCGTTTCATATGAACAGCAAGGAGAGACACCACCGTTTCATATGAACGGCAAGGAGAGACACTGTTTCATATGAACGGCAAGGAGAGACACCGTTTCATATGAACGTCAAGGAGCGACACCGTTTCATATGAACAGCAAGGAGAGACACCACCGTTTCATATGAACAGCAAGGAGAGACACCACCGTTTCATATGAACAGCAAGGAGAGACACCGTTTCATATGAACAGCAAGGAGACACCACCGTTTCATATGAACAGCAAGGAGAGACACCGTTTCATATGAACAGCAAGGAGAGACACCACCGTTTCATATGAACAGCAAGGAGAGACACCAGGAGAGACACCACCGTTTCATATGAACAGCAAGGAGAGACACCACCGTTTTATATGAACAGCAAGGAGAGACACCACCGTTTCATATGAACAGCAAGGAGAGACACCACCGTTTCATATGAACAGCAAGGAGAGACACCACCGTTTCATATGAACGGCAAGGAGAGACACCAGGAGAGACACCACCGTTTCATATGAACGGCAAGGAGAGACACCACCGTTTCATATGAACAGCAAGGAGAGACACCAGGAGAGACACCACCGTTTCATATGAACGGCAAGGAGAGACACCGTTTCATATTAATGGCAAGGAGAGACACCGTTTCATATGAACGGCAAGGAGAGACACCACCGTTTCATATGAACGGCAAGGAGAGACACCACCGTTTCATATGAACAGCAAGGAGAGACACCACCGTTTCATATGAACAGCAAGGAGAGACACCGTTTCATATGAACGGCAAGGAGAGACACCACCGTTTCATATGAACAGCAAGGAGAGACACCACCGTTTCATATGAACGGCAAGGAGAGACACTGTTTCATATGAACGGCAAGGAGAGACACCGTTTCATATGAACGTCAAGGAGCGACACCGTTTCATATGAACAGCAAGGAGAGACACCACCGTTTCATATGAACAGCAAGGAGAGACACCACCGTTTCATATGAACAGCAAGGAGAGACACCGTTTCATATGAACAGCAAGGAGACACCACCGTTTCATATGAACAGCAAGGAGAGACACCGTTTCATATGAACAGCAAGGAGAGACACCACCGTTTCATATGAACAGCAAGGAGAGACACCAGGAGAGACACCACCGTTTCATATGAACAGCAAGGAGAGACACCACCGTTTTATATGAACAGCAAGGAGAGACACCACCGTTTCATATGAACAGCAAGGAGAGACACCACCGTTTCATATGAACAGCAAGGAGAGACACCACTGTTTCATATGAACGGCAAGGAGAGACACCAGGAGAGACACCACCGTTTCATATGAACAGCAAGGAGAGACACCACCGTTTTATATGAACAGCAAGGAGAGACACCACCGTTTCATATGAACAGCAAGGAGAGACACCACCGTTTCATATGAACAGCAAGGAGAGACACCACCGTTTCATATGAACGGCAAGGAGAGACACCAGGAGAGACACCACCGTTTCATATGAACGGCAAGGAGAGACACCACCGTTTCATATGAACAGCAAGGAGAGACACCACCGTTTCGTTTCATATGAATGGCAAGGAGAGACACCAGGAGAGACACCGTTTCATATGAATGGCAAGGAGAGACACCACCATTACATATGAACGGCAAGGAGAGACACCAGGAGAGACACCAGGAGAGACACCACCGTTTCATAAGAATGGCACAAACAAACACTATCACACCGTCATACTAAATCAATGGAATCTCAATAGAGAATTCAAAACGGTCTGCTAGGGCCTTAAAGCAGTCTGTATCATAAATGTTATAGTAAAGGGTCTAGGGCCTTGGTAAACCTTATAGTAAAGGGACTAGGGCCTTGGTGAACCTTATAGTAAAGGGACTAGGGCCTTGGTAAACCTTATAGTAAAGGGTCTAGGGCCTTGGTAAACCTTATAGTAAAGGGAGTAGGGCCTTGGTAAACCTTATAGTAAAGGGACTAGGGCCTTGGTGAACCTTATAGTAAAGGGACTAGGGCCTTGGTGAACCTTATAGTAAAGGGACTAGGGCCTTGGTGAACCTTATAGTAAAGGGACTAGGGCCTTGGTAAACCTTATAGTAAAGGGACTAGGGCCTTGGTAAACCTTATAGTAAAGGGACTAGGGCCTTGGTAAACCTTATAGTAAAGGGTCTAGGGCCTTGGTGAACCTTATAGTAAAGGGACTAGGGCCTTGCTGAACCTTATAGTAAAGGGTCTAGGGCCTTGGTGAACCTTATAGTACAGGGACTAGGGCCTTGGTAAACCTTATAGGGACTAGGGCCTTGGTAAACCTTATAGGGACTAGGGCCTTGGTAAACCTTATAGTAAAGGGACTAGGGCCTTGGTAAACCTTATAGGGACTAGGGCCTTGGTGAACCTTATAGTAAAGGGACTAGGGCCTTGGTAAACCTTATAGGGACTAGGGCCTTGGTGAACCTTATAGTAAAGGGTCTAGGGCCTTGGTGAACCTTATAGTAAAGGGACTAGGGCCTTGGTGAACCTTATAGTAAAGGGACTAGGGCCTTGGTTACCCTTATAGTAAAGGGTCTAGGGCCTTGGTGATAATACAAAAACAATAGGTAATTTAGGGTAAAGAAGAAGTGTAGACTGATTCCATAATATTATTTCTAAAAATGAGTCAAGAGTTAAGTTGGATTTGAGATTGTGCAGTACTTTAAATGGTCGCATGCTTTGCAGTGGCCCATTGCTATAGTAGCTTCTGCAGTTCTCCACTTTCTTAACCACCCTGTGGTGATGTAGACTGCGTTGTGGGGTTGAAAGGTTTTGATTTATTTATATACTTTGGGGTAGCACAATATTTTTTTGATGTCATACATTTTTTTTGCAAAGCATATCTGATTTGCAGTACGCACAGTATGCCCGTGAATCATCCCCAATTACCGGCTTTAGACACCCTTTAAATTCAGGTACAGACTTCCACTCCTTTCTGTACAATTTTGATTGAGACATGTTGATTGATGTTGTAAGTTATGTCCAGGATCAAAACATTTGTGACCATCTATATTCATTGGGTTTTGTCTCGTGGAACCCGTACTACCACTACTACTGCTGCAGTCAGCCGACGATGAATTCACAATTGACCGAAATTGCTGCTGAGCGCCTGCTGCCGACGTCACTCACAACGCATTTTTTGCAGCCAGACACTTGTGTTGTGACTGAGAACATCGTTTTTTTTGTTGGTGTCATTTAGAGGAAAAATGCATTTTAACGTTTGAGTCACTTCATCAAAAGTTGCTAAAAGTTTTTATTTTTTAAAGTATCTAAATTTGTTGCTTTAGGTGCAGTTTGATTTTTTGTTGTTGTTGCTAGGGTACTCTGAAAAGTAGCTAAATCTAGCAACGAAATGGCTAAATTGGCATCACTGATCTCAATACTGCCGGTTGATGAAACGGTTGGAGCCTCTTTACCGCGGTTCATGTAGCCACATCCTGCACGAAAAATCACACACACTATAGATCATTTTCCATAACAATTTAACAGAAAACGCGGACAGTTTGTTAACATACGTTTATAAAGGATTTCAGAAAGGTAAGGTAGCAACAACAACATAATAAGGTATGTGGATATATTATCCAACTCTAAACTTAACCAAGTAGCTAAAACAGCCGTCAGTGCTCGGTAGCCATCTTGTTGTTGTTGACCGATATAACTCTTAATGGGAAGAGAAACAACTCGATTATTAACCCGTGTAGTGTCTTATTATTATTTTATATAACCCATTAATAAATCAGGATGTCCAGACGAGGCTGTACCGGTCCGACCGGGCTCCGGAGGAAACGGGACATGGAGGAGCACCAGAAGGAGAGAAGACGGGCTCTGCAGGCCCGACACCGGGCCAACCTGGCCACCCTGTTCGAGACACTCAACACCGTGGTCTGCCCCACATCCAACAAGATGCCTGCTAAGGTGAGATAAATATAGATGGCTAACAATCTGAAATATCTTCATCGTTCTCTCCTTCATGTGTAACTAACTGTTGTGTGAACATTGGTCAGTTACTATGGAGAAACTAGCTAGCTAACTGTTTCTGGGTAGAGAGGGTGTGATTTGGGGCTAACTGTTGCTGGGTAGAGAGGGTGTGATTTGGGGCTAGCTAGCTAACTGTTTCTGGGTAGAGGGGGTGTGATTTCGGGCTAGCTAGCTAACTGTTGCTGGGTAGAGAGGGTGTGATTTGGGGCTAACTGTTGCTGGGTAGAGAGGGTGTGATTTGGAGCTAGCTAGCTAACTGTTGTTGGGTAGAGAGAGTGTGATTTGGGGCTAGCTAGCTAACTGTTTCTGGGTAGAGAGGGTGTGATTTGGAGCTAGCTAGCTAACTGTTTCTGGGTAGAGAGGGTGTGATTTGGGGCTAACTATTGCTGGGTAGAGAGGGTGTGATTTGGGGCTAACTGTTGCTGGGTCGAGAGGGTGATTTCGGGCTAGCTAGCTAACTGTTGCTGGGTAGAGAGGGTGTGATTTGGGGCTAGCTAGCTAACTGTTTCTGGGCAGAGAGGGTGTGATTTGGGGCTAACTGTTGCTGGGTAGAGAGGATGTGATTTGGGGCTAACTATTGCTAGGTAGAGAGGGTGTGATTTGGGGCTAACTGTTGCTGGGTGGAGAGGGTGATTTCGGGCTAGCTAGCTAACTGTTGCTGGGTAGAGAGGGTGTGATTTGGGGCTAGCTGGCTAACTGTTGCTGGGTAGAGTGTGATTGGGGCTAGCTGGCTAACTGTTGCTGGATAGAGAGAGTGTGATTTGGGGCTAGCTAGCTAACTGTTGCTGGGTAGAGAGGGTGTGATTTGGGGCTAGCTAGCTAACTGTTGCTGGATAGAGAGAGTGTGATTTGGGGCTAGCTAGCTAACTGTTGCTGGGTAGAGAGGGTGTGATTTGGGGCTAGCTGGCTAACTGTTGCTGGGTAGAGTGTGATTGGGGCTAGCTGGCTAACTGTTGCTGGGTAGAGTGTGATTGGGGCTAGCTAGCTAACTGTTGCTGGGTAGAGAGGGTGTGATTTGGGGCTAGCTGGCTAACTGTTGCTGGGTAGAGGGTGTGATTTGGGGCTAGCTGGCTAACTGTTGCTGGGTAGAGTGTGATTTGGGGCTAGCTGGCTAACTGTTGCTGGGTAGAGGGTGTGATTTGGGGTTAGCTGGCTAACTGTTGCTGGGTAGAGAGGGTATACTTTTCTGATTCAAAGTTACTGGTTATTGTCGACTTTCTCTACTTTCCAAAAACATCTTCACCTACCTGACCATACAGGTATATCTTCACCTACCTGGCCATGCAGGTATATCTTCACCTACCTGGCCATGCAGGTATATATTCACCTATGGCCATACAGGTAGATCTTCACCTACCTGGCCATGCAGGTATATCTTCACCTACCTGGCCATGCAGGTATATCTTCACCTACCTGGCCATGCAGGTATATCTTCACCTACCTGGCCATGCAGGTATATCTTCACCTACCTGGCCATACAGGTAGATCTTCACCTACCTGACCATGCAGGTATATCTTCTCCTACCTGGCCATACAGGTAGATCCTCACCTGCCTGGCCATACAGGTAGATCTTCACCTACCTGGCCATACAGGTAGATCTTCACCTACCTGGCCATACAGGTAGATCTTCACCTACCTGGCCATGCATGTAGATCTTCACCTACCTGGCCATGCATGTAGATCTTCACCTACCTGGTGAGGCAGGTAGATCTTCACCTACCTGGCCATGCATGTAGATCTTCACCTACCTGGCCATGCATGTAGAACTTCACCTACCTGGCCATGCATGTAGATCTTCACCTACCTGGTGAGGCAGGTAGATCTTCACCTACCTGGCCATGCATGTAGATCTTCACCTACCTGGTGAGGCAGGTAGATCTTCACCTACCTGGTGAGGCAGGTAGATCTTCACCTACCTGGTGAGGCAGGTAGATCTTCACCTACCTGGTGAGGCAGGTAGATCTTCACCTACCTGGTGAGGCAGGTAGATCTTCACCTACCTGGTGAGGCAGGTAGATCTTCACCTACCTGGTGAGGCAGGTAGATCTTCACCTACCTGGTGAGGCAGGTAGATCTTCACCTACCTGGTGAGGCAGGTAGATCTTCACCTACCTGGTGAGGCAGGTAGATCTTCACCTACCTGGTGAGGCAGGTAGATCTTCACCTACCTGGTGAGGCAGGTAGATCTTCACCTACCTGGTGATAAATTGGTATTATGGATCAGATAAAAGTGGAAACCTCAGTTGAATGTGTTGTATTGTAAAGTGTGGTAGTAATGTTGTCTGGTCGGTCAGTGGAAGATCTTGGACCACGCCAAAGGATTTCTGAAAGAGCAGGAAGCCCACCTGAGCAGACTGATGCTCCTGAAAGGTGAGAGGAGCCCAATGCCCTTTTGATGTGTACAGAAAAGCTCTGTGATTAAGGGCACGGTTTCTTATTGACCGACATGTGTTTAGGGATATTCCTCGGTAATGAAGACGGGCCCTGCAGCTTGGAGGAAGTGAGGGCAGAGTACCGGAGGCTGCAGTCACACAGCAGGTACACTACTACCATTGACATACACTATCATTTATTTAACCTTTATTTAACTAGGAAAGTCAGTTAAGAACTAATTCTTATTTACAATGACGGCCTACCCACAGTGGGTTAACTGGTCTAGGAACAGTGGAACAGTAGGTTACTGGTCTAGGAACAGTGAGTTAACTGGTCTAGGAACAGGGGGTTAACTGGTCTAGGAACAGGGGGTTAACTGGTCTAGGAACAGTGGGTTAACTGGTCTAGGAACAGTGGGTTAACTGGTCTAGGAACAGGGGGTTAACTGGTCTAGGAACAGTGGGTTAACTGCCTAGGAACAGTGGGTTAACTGGTCTAGGAACAGTGGGTTAACTGGTCTAGGAACAGTGGGTTAACTGGTCTAGGAACAGTGGGTTAACTGGTCTAGGAACAGTGGGTTAACTGGTCTAGGAACAGTGGGTTAACTGGTCTAGGAACAGTGGGGTTAACTGGTCTAGTGGGGTTAACTGGTCGAGAACAGTGGGTTAACTGGTCAGTGGGGTTAGGAAACAGTGGGGTTAACTGGTCTAGTAACAGTGGGTTAACTGGTCTAGGAACAGTGGGTTAACTGGTCTAGGAACAGTGGGTTAACTGGTCTAGGAACAGTGGAACAGTAGGTTAACTGGTCTAGGAACAGTGAGTTAACTGGTCTAGGAACAGGGGGTTAACTGGTCTAGGAACAGTGGGTTAACTGGTCTAGGAACAGTGGGTTAACTGGTCTAGGAACAGTGGGTTAACTGGTCTATGAACAGTGGGTTAACTGGTCTAGGAACAGTGGGTTAACTGGTCTAGGAACAGTGGGTTAACTGGTCTAGGAACAGTGGGTTAACTGGCCTAGGAACAGTGGGTTAACTGGTCTAGGAACAGGGGGTTAACTGGTCTAGGAACAGGGGGTTAACTGGTCTAGGAACAGTGGGTTAACTGGTCTAGGAACAGTGGGTTAACTGGTCTAGGAACAGTGGGTTAACTGGTCTAGGAACAGTGGGTTAACTGGTCTAGGAACAGTGGGTTAACTGGTCTAGGAACAGTGGGTTAACTGTCTTGTTCAGGGGCAGAATGACAGATTTTTACTTTGTCAGCTCGGGGATTTGATCCAGCAACCTTTCGGTTACTAGTCCAACACTCTAACCACTAGGCTACCTGCCGCCCCCATAGATACTAGTGCAAAGCCTAGGCGGCAGGTAGCCTAGCGAGTTAAGAGCATTGGGCCAGTAACTGAAAGGTTGTTGGTTTGAATCCCCGAGCTGACAAGGTGGGGAAAAAACCTTCCCCATCTGCCGTTGAGCGAGGCCGTTACCAACAGCAGCTCCCTGGGCCCCGATGACGTGGGTTAAGGCAGTTACCAACAACAGCCCCCAGGGCCCCGATGACGTGGGTTAAGGCAGTTACCAACAGCAGCTCCCTGGGCCCCGATGACGTGGGTTAAGGCAGTTAACAACAGCAGCTCCCAGGGCCCCGATGACGTGGGTTAAGGCAGTTAACGACAGCAGCTCCCAGGGCCCCGATGACGTGGGTTAAGGCAGTTACCAACAGCAGCTCCCTGGGCCCCGATGACGTGGGTTAAGGCAGTTAACAACAGCAGCTCCCTGGGCCCCGATGACGTGGGTTAAGGCAGTTAACAACAGCAGCTCCCTGGGCCCCGATGACGTGGGTTAAGGCAGTTAACGACAGCAGCTCCCAGGGCCCCGATGACGTGGGTTAAGGCAGTTACCAACAGCAGCTCCCTGGGCCCGATGACGTGGGTTAAGGCAGTTAACAACAGCAGCTCCCTGGGCCCCGATGACGTGGGTTAAGGCAGTTAACAACAGCAGCTCCCTGGGCCCCGATGACGTGGGTTAAGGCAGTTAACAACAGCAGCTCCCAGGGCCCCGATGACGTGGGTTAAGGCAGTTAACAACAGCAGCTCCCTGGGCCCCGATGACGTGGGTTAAGGCAGTTAACAACAGCAGCTCCCAGGGCCCCGATGACGTGGGTTAAGGCAGTTAACAACAGCAGCTCCCTGGGCCCCGATGACGTGGGTTAAGGCAGTTACCAACAGCAGCTCCCTGGGCCCCGATGACGTGGGTTAAGGCAGTTAACAACAGCAGCTCCCTGGGCCCCGATGACGTGGGTTAAGGCAGCCCACTGCCCCTCTCTGAGTCAGAGGGGTTTGTGGGTAAAAAGCTGAAGACACATTTCAGTGACTAGGTATCCCCTTTCCCTAAGTACAGCGTGCCACCTGCAGTTAGTAGAGATTACCACTGGGGGGCAGCATCTACCCATGTTATTGATCACCTACCCATGTTATTGATCAACTACCCATGTTATTGATCACCTACCCATGTTATTGATCAACTACCCATGTTATCGATCATCTACCCATGTTATTGATCATCTACCCATGTTATTGATCACCTACCCATGTTATTGATCACCTACCCATGTTATTGATCATCTACCCATGTTATTGATCATCTAATTGATCAACTACCCATGTTATTGATCAACTACCCATGTTATTGATCATCTACCCATGTTATTGATCATCTAATTGATCAACTACCCATGTTATTGATCAACTACCCATGTTATTGATCATCTACCCATGTTATTGATCATCTACCCATGTTATTGATCAACTACCCATGTTATTGATCATCTACCCATGTTATTGATCAACTACCCATGTTATTGATCAACTACCCATGTTATTGATCATCTAATTGATCATCTACCCATGTTATTGATCATCTACCCATGTTATTGATCATCTACCCATGTTATTGATCATCTACCCATGTTATTGATCATCTACCCATGTTATTGATCATCTACCCATGTTATTGATCATCTACCCATGTTATTGATCAACTACCCATGTTACCCATGTTATCGATCAACTACCCATGTTATTGATCAACTACCCATGTTATTGATCAACTACCCATGTTATTGATCAACTACCCATGTTATTGATCATCTAATTGATCATCTACCCATGTTATTGATCATCTACCCATGTTATTGATCATCTACCCATGTTATTGATCATCTACCCATGTTATTGATCATCTACCCATGTTATTGATCAACTACCCATGTTATTGATCAACTACCCATGTTATTGATCATCTAATTGATCATCTATCATGTTATTGATCATCTACCCATGTTATTGATCATCTACCCATGTTATTGATCATCTACCCATGTTATTGATCATCTACCCATGTTATTGATCAACTACCCATGTTATTGATCAACTACCCATGTTATTGATCAACTACCCATGTTATTGATCATCTAATTGATCATCTACCCATGTTATTGATCATCTACCCATGTTATTGATCATCTACCCATGTTATTGATCAACTACCCATGTTATTGATCAACTACCCATGTTATTGATCATCTAATTGATCATCTACCCATGTTATTGATCATCTACCCATGTTATTGATCAACTACCCATGTTATTGATCAACTACAGTTGTTTATATACATCTACCCATGTTATTGATCAACTACCCATGTTATTGATCATCTAATTGATCATCTACCCATGTTATTGATCATCTACCCATGTTATTGATCATCTACCCATGTTATTGATCATCTACCCATGTTATTGATCATCTACCCATGTTATTGATCAACTACCCATGTTATTGATCATCTAATTGATCATCTACCCATGTTATTGATCATCTACCCATGTTATTGATCATCTACCCATGTTATTGATCAACTACCCATGTTATTGATCAACTACAGTTGTTTATATACATCTACCCATGTTATTGATCAACTACCCATGTTATTGATCATCTACCCATGTTATTGATCATCTAATTGATCATCTACCCATGTTATTGATCATCTACCCATGTTATTGATCATCTACCCATGTTATTGATCATCTACCCATGTTATTGATCATCTACCCATGTTATTGATCATCTAATTGATCATCTACCCATGTTATTGATCATCTACCCATGTTATTGATCATCTACCCATGTTATTGATCATCTACTCATGTTATTGATCATCTACCCATGTTATTGATCATCTACCCATGTTATTGATCATCTAATTGATCATCTACCCATGTTATTGATCATCTACCCATGTTATTGATCACCTACCCATGTTATTGATCACCTACCCATGTTATTGATCATCTACCCATGTTATTGATCAACTACCCATGTTATTGATCAACTACCCATGTTATTGATCATCTACCCATGTTATTGATCATCTACCCATGTTATTGATCATCTACCCATGTTATCGATCATCTACCCATGTTATTGATCATCTACCCATGTTACCCATGTTATTGATCACCTACCCATGTTATTGATCACCTACCCATGTTATTGATCATCTACCCATGTTATTGATCATCTACCCATGTTATTGATCATCTACCCATGTTACCCATGTTATTGATCATCTACCCATGTTATTGATCATCTACCCATGTTATTGATCATCTACCCATGTTATTGATCATCTACCCATGTTACCCATGTTATTGATCACCTACCCATGTTATTGATCACCTACCCATGTTATTGATCAACTACCCATGTTATTGATCATCTACCCATGTTATTGATCATCTACTCATGTTATTGATCAACTACAGTTGTTCTATTGTTATTGTAGATGTCAATTAGCTTCTTTTTTCAGTCTTACATTAAAAACTGTTGTTTGTTCCCTCCCCCTCCCCCTCCCACTCCCTCCCTCCCTCCCCCCCTCCCCCCCCCCTCCCCTCCCTCCCCTCCCCTCCCCCCCAGCTCCCTGCGCTCCAGAAGACCTGGTGGCCACAGACGTCATGGCGGAGTTGACGGAGAGGACCTGACTGAGACCAGTGAGGAAGACTCTGCGGAGGAGACTCTGGATGACTCCGCCCCCTCTCAGACCTCCATCAACTCTCTAACCAACATCCTGGAGTTTGAAGGGTGGGTGCTCGCGCCAGGGTTAACGAGTAGCGAACAGCAACATCGCTAGCCTATGGCAATCTACTATAGGAGAAAAGTTAAGGCCACCTATTCTATTGGTCAGCTTGTCGAGAAAGAAATAGCCTGTTACAAACAGACTCTGGGACAGTTTTGGGACGATAGATCCCAGATTCATACAACCAATAGGCCTAGGATTTATATATAAGGAATATATATATATATATATATATATATATATACACAGTTGAAGTCGGAAGTTTACATACACCTTAGCAAAAAATACATTTAAACTCAGTTTTTCACTAATCCTGACATTTAATCCGAGTAGAAATTCCCTGTTTTAGGTCAGTTAGGATCACCACTTTATTTTAAGAATGTGAAATGTCAGAATAATAGTAGAGAGAATGATTTATTTCAGCTTTTATTTCTTTCATCAGATTCCCAGTGGGTCAGAAGTTTACATGCACTCATTTAGTATTTGGTTGCATTTCCTTTAAATTGTTTAACTTGGGTCAAACGTTTCGGGTAGCCTTCCACAAGCTTCCCACGATAAGTTGGGTGAATTTTGGCCCATTTCTCCTGACAGAGCTGGTGTAACTGAGTCAGGTTTGAAGGCCTCTTTGCTCACACACGCTTTTTCAGTTCTGCCCACAAATGTTCTATAGGATTGAGGTCAGGGCTTTGTGACGGCCACTCCGATACCTTGACTTTGTTGTCCTTAAGCCATTTTACCACAACGTATGGGGTCGTTGTCCATTTGGAAGATCCATTTGTGACCAAGCTTTAACTTCTGTGAACTGGTATGTCCATCAGTGTAGAGGCTATACAGCTGACCATCAGTGTAGAGGCTATACAGCTGACCATCAGTGTAGAGGCTATACAGCTGACCCTCAGTGTAGAGGCTATACAGCTGACCATCAGTGTAGAGGCTATACAGCTGACCATCAGTGTGGAGGCTATACAGCTGACCCTCAGTGTAGAGGCTATACAGCTGACCATCAGTGTAGAGGCTATACAGCTGACCAGTCAACTGGTATGTCCATCAGTGTAGAGGCTATACAGCTGACCATCAGTGTAGAGGCTATACAGCTGACCCTCAGTGTAGAGGCTATACAGCTGACCATCAGTGTAGAGGCTATACAGCTGACCATCAGTGTAGAGGCTATACAGCTGATCTTCAGTGTAGAGGCTATACAGCTGACCATCAGTGTGGAGGCTATACAGCTGACCATCAGTGTAGAGGCTATACAGCTGACCCTCAGTGTAGAGGCTATACAGCTGACCATCAGTGTAGAGGCTATACAGCTGACCCTCAGTGTAGAGGCTATACAGCTGACCAGTCAACTGGTATGACCATCAGTGTAGAGGCTATACAGCTGACCAGTCAACTGGTATTTCCATCAGTGTAGAGGCTATACAGCTGACCATCAGTGTAGAGGCTATACAGCTGACCATCAGTGTAGAGGCTATACAGCTGACCCTCAGTGTAGAGGCTATACAGCTGACCCTCAGTGTAGAGGCTATACAGCTGACCATCAGTGTAGAGGCTATACAGCTGACCCTCAGTGTAGAGGCTATACAGCTGACCAGTCAACTGGTATGACCATCAGTGTAGAGGCTATACAGCTGACCAGTAAACTGGTATTTCCATCAGTGTAGAGGCTATACAGCTGACCATCAGTGTAGAGGCTATACAGCTGACCATCAGTGTAGAGGCTATACAGCTGACCCTCAGTGTAGAGGCTATACAGCTGACCCTCAGTGTAGAGGCTATACAGCTGACCATCAGTGTAGAGGCTATACAGCTGACCCTCAGTGTAGAGGCTATACAGCTGACCAGTCAACTGGTATGACCATCAGTGTAGAGGCTATACAGCTGACCAGTCAACTGGTATTTCCATCAGTGTAGAGGCTATACAGCTGATCTTCAGTGTAGAGGCTATACAGCTGACCATCAGTGTGGAGGCTATACAGCTGACCATCAGTGTAGAGGCTATACAGCTGACCATCAGTGTAGAGGCTATACAGCTGACCATCAGTGTAGAGGCTATACAGCTGACCATCAGTGTAGAGGCTATACAGCTGACCATCAGTGTAGAGGCTATACAGCTGACCATCAGTGTAGAGGCTATACAGCTGACCATCAGTGTAGAGGCTATACAGCTGACCCTCAGTGTAGAGGCTATACAGCTGACCAGTCAACTGGTATGACCATCAGTGTAGAGGCTATACAGCTGACCAGTCAACTGGTATTTCCATCAGTGTAGAGGCTATACAGCTGACCATCAGTGTAGAGGCTATACAGCTGACCATCAGTGTAGAGGCTATACAGCTGACCATCAGTGTAGAGGCTATACAGCTGACCATCAGTGTAGAGGCTATACAGCTGACCATCAGCTGACCATCAGTGTAGAGGCTATACAGCTGACCATCAGTGTAGAGGCTATACAGCTGACCCTCAGTGTAGAGGCTATACAGCTGACCCTCAGTGTAGAGGCTATACAGCTGACCCTCAGTGTAGAGGCTATACAGCTGACCCTCAGTGTAGAGGCTATACAGCTGACCCTCAGTGTAGAGGCTATACAGCTGACCCTCAGTGTAGAGGCTATACAGCTGACCATCAGTGTAGAGGCTATACAGCTGACCATCAGTGTAGAGGCTATACAGCTGACCATCAGTGTAGAGGCTATACAGCTGACCATCAGTGTAGAGGCTATACAGCTGACCATCAGTGTAGAGGCTATACAGCTGACCATCAGTGTAGAGGCTATACAGCTGACCATCAGTGTAGAGGCTATACAGCTGACCATCAGTGTAGAGGCTATACAGCTGACCATCAGTGTAGAGGCTATACAGCTGACCCTCAGTGTAGAGGCTATACAGCTGACCATCAGTGTAGAGGCTATACAGCTGACCATCAGTGTAGAGGCTATACAGCTGACCATCAGTGTAGAGGCTATACAGCTGACCAGTCAACTGGTATTTTTGTTAATAGACCAACGTATGGACAGTCTGATTATAGATCAATTTATTGACAGTCTGATTATAGATCAATTTATTGACAGTCTGATTATATAATAATATATAATATATAATTCTGTCCCCGCCTTCGTCTCAGTTGAAGCTACTCCCCAAAATCCAAATGAAACTGAAGTCATATTTCTGAATGAACAATCTGCCAGAATTTCAGCCTTGGCTGGTTGCTTCTATTAGAGGTCTCCGTTGAGATGTTTTAACTGTCCGTAGTGCGTTGAGTCTCCTGGCCTGTGACTGGGGATTAACTGTCCATAGTGCGTTGAGTCTCCTGGCCTGTGACTGGGGATTAACTGTCCGTAGTGCGTTGAGTCTCCTGGCCTGTGACTGGGGATTAACTGTCCGTAGTGCGTTGAGTCTCCTGGCCTGTGACTGGGGATTAACTGTCCGTAGTGCGTTGAGTTAGTGCTCTTCTGGCCTGTGACTGGGGATTAACTGTCCGTAGTGCGTTGAGTCTCCTGGCCTGTGACTGGGGATTAACTGTCCGTAGTGCGTTGAGTCTCCTGGCCTGTGACTGGGGATTAACTGTCCGTAGTGCGTTGAGTCTCCTGGCCTGTGACTGGGGATTAACTGTCCATAGTGCGTTGAGTCTCCTGGCCTGTGACTGGGGATTAACTGTCCATAGTGCGTTGAGTCTCCTGGCCTGTGACTGGGGATTAACTGTCCATAGTGCGTTGAGTTAGTGCTCTCCTGGCCTGTGACTGGGGATTAACTGTCCGTAGTGCGTTGAGTCTCCTGGCCTGTGACTGGGGATTAACTGTCCATAGTGCGTTGAGTCTCCTGGCCTGTGACTGGGGATTAACTGTCCATAGTGCATTGAGTCTCCTGGCCTGTGACTGGGGATTAACTGTCCATAGTGCATTGAGTCTCCTGGCCTGTGACTGGGGATTAACTGTCCGTAGTGCGTTGAGTCTCCTGGCCTGTGACTGGGGATTAACTGTCCATAGTGCGTTGAGTCTCCTGGCCTGTGACTGGGGATTAACTGTCCATAGTGCGTTGAGTCTCCTGGCCTGTGACTGGGGATTAACTGTCCATAGTGCATTGAGTCTCCTGGCCTGTGACTGGGGATTAACTGTCCGTAGTGCGTTGAGTCTCCTGGCCTGTGACTGGGGATTAACTGTCCATAGTGCGTTGAGTCTCCTGGCCTGTGACTGGGGATTAACTGTCCGTAGTGCGTTGAGTCTCCTGGCCTGTGACTGGGGATTAACTGTCCATAGTGCGTTGAGTCTCCTGGCCTGTGACTGGGGATTAACTGTCCATAGTGCGTTGAGTCTCCTGGCCTGTGACTGGGGATTAACTGTCCATAGTGCGTTGAGTTAGTGCCCTCCTGGCCTGTGACTGGGGATTAACTGTCCATAGTGCGTTGAGTTAGTGCTCTCCTGGCCTGTGACTGGGGATTAACTGTCCATAGTGCGTTGAGTCTCCTGGCCTGTGACTGGGGATTAACTGTCCATAGTGCGTTGAGTCTCCTGGCCTGTGACTGGGGATTAACTGTCCATAGTGCATTGAGTCTCCTGGCCTGTGACTGGGGATTAACTGTCCATAGTGCATTGAGTCTCCTGGCCTGTGACTGGGGATTAACTGTCCATAGTGCGTTGAGTTAGTGCTCTCCTGGCCTGTGACTGGGGATTAACTGTCCATAGTGCGTTGAGTTAGTGCTCTCCTGGCCTGTGACTGGGGATTAACTGTCCATAGTGCGTTGAGTTAGTGCCCTCCTGGCCTGTGACTGGGGATTAACTGTCCATAGTGCGTTGAGTCTCCTGGCCTGTGACTGGGGATTAAATGTCCATAGTGCATTGAGTTAGTGCTCTCCTGGCCTGTGACTGGGGATTAACTGTCCATAGTGCGTTGAGTCTCCTGGCCTGTGACTGGGGATTAACTGTCCATAGTGCGTTGAGTCTCCTGGCCTGTGACTGGGGATTAACTGTCCGTAGTGCGTTGAGTTAGTGCTCTCCTGGCCTGTGACTGGGGATTAACTGTCCATAGTGCGTTGAGTTAGTGCTCTCCTAGCCTGTGACTGGGGATTAACTGTCCGTAGTGCGTTGAGTTAGTGCTCTCCTGGCCTGTGACTGGGGATTAACTGTCCGTAGTGCGTTGAGTCTCCTGGCCTGTGACTGGGGATTAACTGTCCATAGTGCGTTGAGTTAGTGCTCTCCTGGCCTGTGACTGGGGATTAACTGTCCATAGTGCGTTGAGTCTCCTGGCCTGTGACTGGGGATTAACTGTCCATAGTGCGTTGAGTCTCCTGGCCTGTGACTGGGGATTAACTGTCCGTAGTGCGTTGAGTTAGTGCTCTCCTGGCCTGTGACTGGGGATTAACTGTCCATAGTGCGTTGAGTTAGTGCTCTCCTGGCCTGTGACTGGGGATTAACTGTCCATAGTGCGTTGAGTCTCCTGGCCTGTGACTGGGGATTAACTGTCCATAGTGCGTTGAGTCTCCTGGCCTGTGACTGGGGATTAACTGTCCATAGTGCGTTGAGTCTCCTGGCCTGTGACTGGGGATTAACTGTCCATAGTGCGTTGAGTTAGTGCTCTCCTGGCCTGTGACTGGGGATTAACTGTCCATAGTGCGTTGAGTCTCCTGGCCTGTGACTGGGGATTAACTGTCCATAGTGCGTTGAGTCTCCTGGCCTGTGACTGGGGATTAACTGTCCATAGTGCGTTGAGTTAGTGCTCTTCTGGCCTGTGACTGGGGATTAACTGTCCATAGTGCATTGAGTCTCCTGGCCTGTGACTGGGGATTAACTGTCCATAGTGCGTTGAGTCTCCTGGCCTGTGACTGGGGATTAACTGTCCATAGTGCGTTGAGTCTCCTGGCCTGTGACTGGGGATTAACTGTCCGTAGTGCGTTGAGTCTCCTGGCCTGTGACTGGGGATTAACTGTCCGTAGTGCATTGAGTTAGTGCTCTTCTGGCCTGTGACTGGGGATTAACTGTCCGTAGTGCGTTGAGTCTCCTGGCCTGTGACTGGGGATTAACTGTCCGTAGTGCGTTGAGTCTCCTGGCCTGTGACTGGGGATTAACTGTCCATAGTGCGTTGAGTCTCCTGGCCTGTGACTGGGGATTAACTGTCCATAGTGCGTTGAGTCTCCTGGCCTGTGACTGGGGATTAACTGTCCATAGTGCGTTGAGTCTCCTGGCCTGTGACTGGGGATTAACTGTCCATAGTGCGTTGAGTTAGTGCTCTCCTGGCCTGTGACTGGGGATTAACTGTCCGTAGTGCGTTGAGTCTCCTGGCCTGTGACTGGGGATTAACTGTCCATAGTGCGTTGAGTCTCCTGGCCTGTGACTGGGGATTAACTGTCCATAGTGCATTGAGTCTCCTGGCCTGTGACTGGGGATTAACTGTCCATAGTGCATTGAGTCTCCTGGCCTGTGACTGGGGATTAACTG
This sequence comes from Oncorhynchus nerka, assembly GCF_034236695.1. Classification (NCBI taxonomy): domain Eukaryota; kingdom Metazoa; phylum Chordata; class Actinopteri; order Salmoniformes; family Salmonidae; genus Oncorhynchus; species Oncorhynchus nerka. Next base: position 826,418 of record NC_088403.1, read on the forward strand.
TCCGTAGTGCGTTGAGTCTCCTGGCCTGTGACTGGGGATTAACTGTCCATAGTGCGTTGAGTCTCCTGGCCTGTGACTGGGGATTAACTGTCCATAGTGCGTTGAGTCTCCTGGCCTGTGACTGGGGATTAACTGTCCATAGTGCATTGAGTCTCCTGGCCTGTGACTGGGGATTAACTGTCCGTAGTGCGTTGAGTCTCCTGGCCTGTGACTGGGGATTAACTGTCCATAGTGCGTTGAGTCTCCTGGCCTGTGACTGGGGATTAACTGTCCGTAGTGCGTTGAGTCTCCTGGCCTGTGACTGGGGATTAACTGTCCATAGTGCGTTGAGTCTCCTGGCCTGTGACTGGGGATTAACTGTCCATAGTGCGTTGAGTCTCCTGGCCTGTGACTGGGGATTAACTGTCCATAGTGCGTTGAGTTAGTGCCCTCCTGGCCTGTGACTGGGGATTAACTGTCCATAGTGCGTTGAGTTAGTGCTCTCCTGGCCTGTGACTGGGGATTAACTGTCCATAGTGCGTTGAGTCTCCTGGCCTGTGACTGGGGATTAACTGTCCATAGTGCGTTGAGTCTCCTGGCCTGTGACTGGGGATTAACTGTCCATAGTGCATTGAGTCTCCTGGCCTGTGACTGGGGATTAACTGTCCATAGTGCATTGAGTCTCCTGGCCTGTGACTGGGGATTAACTGTCCATAGTGCGTTGAGTTAGTGCTCTCCTGGCCTGTGACTGGGGATTAACTGTCCATAGTGCGTTGAGTTAGTGCTCTCCTGGCCTGTGACTGGGGATTAACTGTCCATAGTGCGTTGAGTTAGTGCCCTCCTGGCCTGTGACTGGGGATTAACTGTCCATAGTGCGTTGAGTCTCCTGGCCTGTGACTGGGGATTAACTGTCCATAGTGCATTGAGTTAGTGCTCTCCTGGCCTGTGACTGGGGATTAACTGTCCATAGTGCGTTGAGTCTCCTGGCCTGTGACTGGGGATTAACTGTCCATAGTGCGTTGAGTCTCCTGGCCTGTGACTGGGGATTAACTGTCCGTAGTGCGTTGAGTTAGTGCTCTCCTGGCCTGTGACTGGGGATTAACTGTCCATAGTGCGTTGAGTTAGTGCTCTCCTAGCCTGTGACTGGGGATTAACTGTCCGTAGTGCGTTGAGTTAGTGCTCTCCTGGCCTGTGACTGGGGATTAACTGTCCGTAGTGCGTTGAGTCTCCTGGCCTGTGACTGGGGATTAACTGTCCATAGTGCGTTGAGTTAGTGCTCTCCTGGCCTGTGACTGGGGATTAACTGTCCATAGTGCGTTGAGTCTCCTGGCCTGTGACTGGGGATTAACTGTCCATAGTGCGTTGAGTCTCCTGGCCTGTGACTGGGGATTAACTGTCCGTAGTGCGTTGAGTTAGTGCTCTCCTGGCCTGTGACTGGGGATTAACTGTCCATAGTGCGTTGAGTTAGTGCTCTCCTGGCCTGTGACTGGGGATTAACTGTCCATAGTGCGTTGAGTCTCCTGGCCTGTGACTGGGGATTAACTGTCCATAGTGCGTTGAGTCTCCTGGCCTGTGACTGGGGATTAACTGTCCATAGTGCGTTGAGTCTCCTGGCCTGTGACTGGGGATTAACTGTCCATAGTGCGTTGAGTTAGTGCTCTCCTGGCCTGTGACTGGGGATTAACTGTCCATAGTGCGTTGAGTCTCCTGGCCTGTGACTGGGGATTAACTGTCCATAGTGCGTTGAGTCTCCTGGCCTGTGACTGGGGATTAACTGTCCATAGTGCGTTGAGTTAGTGCTCTTCTGGCCTGTGACTGGGGATTAACTGTCCATAGTGCATTGAGTCTCCTGGCCTGTGACTGGGGATTAACTGTCCATAGTGCGTTGAGTCTCCTGGCCTGTGACTGGGGATTAACTGTCCATAGTGCGTTGAGTCTCCTGGCCTGTGACTGGGGATTAACTGTCCATAGTGCGTTGAGTTAGTGCTCTCCTGGCCTGTGACTGGGGATTAACTGTCCATAGTGCGTTGAGTCTCCTGGCCTGTGACTGGGGATTAACTGTCCATAGTGCGTTGAGTTAGTGCTCTCCTGGCCTGTGACTGGGGATTAACTGTCCATAGTGCGTTGAGTTAGTGCTCTCCTGGCCTGTGACTGGGGATTAACTGTCCATAGTGCGTTGAGTCTCCTGGCCTGTGACTGGGGATTAACTGTCCATAGTGCGTTGAGTCTCCTGGCCTGTGACTGGGGATTAACTGTCCATAGTGCGTTGAGTCTCCTGGCCTGTGACTGGGGATTAACTGTCCATAGTGCGTTGAGTCTCCTGGCCTGTGACTGGGGATTAATTGTCCATAGTGCGTTGAGTCTCCTGGCCTGTGACTGGGGATTAACTGTCCATAGTGCGTTGAGTTAGTGCTCTCCTGGCCTGTGACTGGGGATTAACTGTCCATAGTGCGTTGAGTCTCCTGGCCTGTGACTGGGGATTAACTGTCCATAGTGCGTTGAGTCTCCTGGCCTGTGACTGGAGATTAACTGTCCGTAGTGCGTTGAGTCTCCTGGCCTGTGACTGGGGATTAACTGTCCATAGTGCGTTGAGTTAGTGCTCTCCTGGCCTGTGACTGGGGATTAACTGTCCATAGTGCGTTGAGTCTCCTGGCCTGTGACTGGGGATTAACTGTCCATAGTGCATTGAGTTAGTGCTCTCCTGGCCTGTGACTGGGGATTAACTGTCCATAGTGCGTTGAGTCTCCTGGCCTGTGACTGGGGATCAACTGTCCGTAGTGCGTTGAGTCTCCTGGCCTGTGACTGGGGATTAACTGTCCGTAGTGCGTTGAGTTAGTGCTCTCCTGGCCTGTGACTGGGGATTAACTGTCCATAGTGCGTTGAGTCTCCTGGCCTGTGACTGGGGATTAACTGTCCATAGTGCGTTGAGTTAGTGCCCTCCTGGCCTGTGACTGGGGATTAACTGTCCATAGTGCGTTGAGTTAGTGCTCTCCTGGCCTGTGACTGGGGATTAACTGTCCATAGTGCGTTGAGTTAGTGCTCTCCTGGCCTGTGACTGGGGATTAACTGTCCATAGTGCGTTGAGTTAGTGCTCTCCTGGCCTGTGACTGGGGATTAACTGTCCATAGTGCGTTGAGTCTCCTGGCCTGTGACTGGGGATTAACTGTCCATAGTGCGTTGAGTCTCCTGGCCTGTGACGGGGGATTAACTGTCCATAGTGCGTTGAGTCTCCTGGCCTGTGACTGGGGATTAACTGTCCATAGTGCGTTGAGTCTCCTGGCCTGTGACTGGGGATTAACTGTCCATAGTGCATTGAGTTAGTGCTCTCCTGGCCTGTGACTGGGGATTAACTGTCCATAGTGCATTGAGTCTCCTGGCCTGTGACTGGGGATTAACTGTCCATAGTGCGTTGAGTTAGTGCTCTCCTGGCCTGTGACTGGGGATTAACTGTCCATAGTGCATTGAGTTTCCTGGCCTGTGACTGGGGATTAACTGTCCATAGTGCATTGAGTCTCCTGGCCTGTGACTGGGGATTAACTGTCCATAGTGCGTTGAGTCTCCTGGCCTGTGACTGGGGATTAACTGTCCATAGTGCGTTGAGTCTCCTGGCCTGTGACTGGGGATTAACTGTCCGTAGTGCGTTGAGTTAGTGCTCTCCTGGCCTGTGACTGGGGATTAACTGTCCATAGTGCGTTGAGTCTCCTGGCCTGTGACTGGGGATTAACTGTCCATAGTGCGTTGAGTCTCCTGGCCTGTGACTGGGGATTAACTGTCCGTAGTGCGTTGAGTTAGTGCTCTCCTGGCCTGTGACTGGGGATTAACTGTCCGTAGTGCGTTGAGTCTCCTGGCCTGTGACTGGGGATTAACTGTCCATAGTGCGTTGAGTCTCCTGGCCTGTGACTGGGGATTAACTGTCCGTAGTGCGTTGAGTCTCCTGGCCTGTGACTGGGGATTAACTGTCCATAGTGCGTTGAGTTAGTGCTCTCCTGGCCTGTGACTGGGGATTAACTGTCCGTAGTGCGTTGAGTCTCCTGGCCTGTGACTGGGGATTAACTGTCCATAGTGCGTTGAGTCTCCTGGCCTGTGACTGGGGATTAACTGTCCATAGTGCGTTGAGTCTCCTGGCTTGTGACTGGGGATTAACTGTCCATAGTGCGTTGAGTCTCCTGGCCTGTGACTGGGGATTAACTGTCCATAGTGCGTTGAGTCTCCTGGCCTGTGACTGGGGATTAACTGTCCATAGTGCGTTGAGTCTCCTGGCCTGTGACTGGGGATTAACTGTCCGTAGTGCGTTGAGTCTCCTGGCCTGTGACTGGGGATTAACTGTCCATAGTGCGTTGAGTCTCCTGGCCTGTGACTGGGGATTAACTGTCCATAGTGCGTTGAGTTAGTGCTCTCCTGGCCTGTGACTGGGGATCAAGGATTCAGCACCAGGGGATTTATAGCTGGGGGCCACTGAGGTGCACCTCTGACCATGGAGAGAGGTTTAAAAAAGGGACTCGTTCATTTCACCAAATTAATGTATAACCTCCATAAAACAGCAATGATCACCTTCTCTCTCCCCATAACCCTCTCTCTCTCCCCTTCACCCTCTCTCTCTCTCTCCCCTCCTTCTCTCTCCATAACCCTCTCTCTCTCTCTCTCCCCTCCTTCTCTCTCTCTCCCCATAACCCTCTCTCTCCCCTCCATCTCCCTCTCTCTCTCTCTCTCTCTCCCCATCACCCTCTCTCTCCCCATAACCCTCTCTCTCTCGCTCTCTCCCTCACCCTCTCTCTCTCCCCATCACCCTCTCTCTCTCTCCCCATAACCCTCTCTCTCTCTCTCTCTCTCCATAACCCTCTCTCTCCCCATAACCCTCTCTCTCTCCCATCCATATATCTCTCTCCCCATAACCCTCTCTCTCTCCCCATCCATATCTCTCTCTCTCCCCATAACCCTCTCTCTCTCTCCCCATAACCCTCTCTCTCTCCCCATAACCCTCTCTCTCTCCCCATAACCCTCTCTCTCTCCCCATAACCCTCTCTCTCTCCCCATAACCCTCTCTCTCTCCCATCCATATATCTCTCTCTCCCCATCACCCTCTCTCTCCCCATCCCTCTCTCTCTCCCATCCCTATCTCTCCCCCTTCACCCTCTCTCTCTCCCATCCCTCTCTCTCCCCCATCCCTCTCTCTCTCCCCATCCCTCTCTCTCCATCACCCTCTCTCTCTCCCCATCACCCTCTCTCCCCCCATAACCCTCTCTCTCTCCCATCCATATCTCTCTCTCCCATCCATATCTCTCTCTCCCATCCATATCTCTCTCTCTCCCCTTCACCCTCTCTCTCTCCCATCCCTATCTATCTCTCTCTCTCCCATCCATATCTATCTCTCTCCCCTTCACCCTCTCTCTCTCTCCATAACCCTCTCTCTCTCCCCATAACCCTCTCTCTCTCCCCATAACCCTCTCTCTCTCCCCATAACCCTCTCTCTCTCCCATCCCTATCTATCTCTCTCTCTCCCATCCCTATCTATCTCTCTCCCCTTCACCCTATCTCTCTCCCCATAACCCTCTCTCTCTCTCTCTCTCCCATCCATATCTCTCTCTCTCCCCATAACCCTCTCTCTCCCCCATCACCCTCTCTCTCTCCCCATAACCCTCTCTCTCCCCATCCATATCTCTCTCTCTCCCCATAACCCTCTCTCTCCCCCCATAACTCTCTCTCTCTCCCCATAATCCTCTCTCTCTCCCATCCATATCTCTCTCTCTCCCCATAACTCTCTCTCTCCCATCCATATCTCTCTCTCTCCCATCCATATCTCTCTCTCTCCCCATATCTCTCTCTCTCCCCATAACTCTCTCTCTCCCCATAACCCTCTCTCTCTCCCCATAACTCTCTCTCTCCCCATAATCCTCTCTCTCTCCCATCCATATCTCTCTCTCTCCCCATAATCCTCTCTCTCTCCCATCCATATCTCTCTCTCTCCCCATAACTCTCTCTCTCTCCCCATAACTCTCTCTCTCTCCCATCCATATCTCTCTCTCTCCCCATAACCCTCTCTCTCTCCCCATCACCCTCTCTCTCTCCCCATAACCCTCTCTCTCTCCCATCCATATCTCTCTCTCTCCCCATAACCCTCTCTCTCTCCCCATAACTCTCTCTCTCTCCCCATAATCCTCTCTCTCTCCCATCCATATCTCTCTCTCTCCCCATAACCCTCTCTCTCTCCCATAACTCTCTCTCTCTCCCCATAACCCTCTCTCTCTCCCATCCATATCTCTCTCTCTCTCTCCCCATAACCCTCTCTCTCCCCATAACCCTCTCTCTCTCCCATCCATATCTCTCTCTCTCCCCATAACCCTCTCTCTCTCCCCATAACCCTCTCTCTCTCTCCCATACCTATCTCTCTCCTATCCCTATCTCCCTCTCTCGCCATCACCCTCTCTCTCTCCCCATCCCTCTCTCTCCCCATCACCCTCTCCCATCCCTATCTATCTCTCTCCCCAATCACCCTCTCTCTCTCCCCATCACTCTCCCCAATCCCATTCTCTCTCCCCATCACTCTCTCTCCCATCCCTCTCTCTCTCCCATCCCTATCTATCTCTCTCCCCAATCACCCTCTCTCTCTCCCCATCTCTCTCCCCATAACCCTCTCTCTCTCCCATCCATATCTCTCTCTCTCCCCATAACCCTCTCTCTCCCCATAACCCTCTCTCTCCCCATAACCCTCTCTCTCTCTCCCATACCTATCTCTCTCCTATCCCTATCTCCCTCTCTCGCCATCACCCTCTCTCTCTCCCCATCCCTCTCTCACCCCATCACCCTCTCTCTCTCCCCATAACCCTCTCTCTCTCTCTCATCCCTCTCTCTCCCCCATCCCTCTCTCTCTCCCCATAACCCTCTCTCTCTCCCATCCATATCTCTCTCTCCCCCATAACCCTCTCTCTCTCCCCATAACCCTCTCTCTCTCCCCATAACCCTCTCCCTCTCTCGCCATCACCCTCTCTCTCTCCCCATCCCTCTCTCACCCCATCACCCTCTCTCTCTCCCCATCCCTCTCTCTCCCCATCACCCTCTCCCATCCCTATCTATCTCTCTCCCCAATCACCCTCACTCACTCCCCATCCCTCTCTCTCTCCCATCCCTATTTATCTCTCTCCCCAATCACCCTCTCTCTCTCCCCATCACTCTCCCCAATCCCACTCTCTCTCCCCATCACTCTCTCTCCCATCCCTCTCTCTCTCCCATCCCTATCTATCTCTCTCCCCAATCACCCTCTCTCTCCCCCATCTCTCTCCCCATAACCCTCTCTCTCTCTCTCCCATCCATATCTCTCTCTCTCCCCATAACCCTCTCTCTCTCCTATCCCCTTCACCCTCTCCCATCCATATCTCTCTCTCCCCATAACCCTCTCTCTCTCCCATCCATATCTCTCTCTCCCCCATAACCCTCTCTCTCTCCCCATAACCCTCTCTCTCTCTCTCCCATACCTATCTCTCTCCTATCCCTATCTCCCTCTCTCGCCATCACCCTCTCTCTCTCCCCATCCCTCTCTCACCCCATCACCCTCTCTCTCTCCCCATCCCTCTCTCTCCCCATCACCCTCTCCCATCCCTATCTATCTCTCTCCCCAATCACCCTCACTCACTCCCCATCCCTCTCTCTCTCCCATCCCTATCTATCTCTCTCCCCAATCACCCTCTCTCTCCCCATCCCTATCTATCTCTCTCCTCAATCACCCTCTCTCTCCCCATCTCCCTCTCTCTCCCTCCATCCCACTCCCTCATCTCTCTATTTCTCCCCAGGTACTTGTTGTTCTACAGACAGACCCTGGAGAAGTTGGTTTGTAGCGGTGTGCTGAGCCCGGGACAGACTGGTCTGGCTGTAGTATCTGAAGCTATTTCAGGCCTGTGGGATAGCTTCTCTCCAGAGCGCCGGGCAGCCTACCAGACCTGTCCCCCCCAGCAGAGCACCCTGGTCTGGGAAGGGCCACCAGAGACACCCCCTAATCCTGTTCCAGACACCCACCTCCACCTCACGCTCCACCCCTCCACTCAGGCAAACAGCCAGGGAGCCTCTTCTCCTTCTAGCTATGAAGAGGTGGGTACAGCTTTCCTTAATCAATTAGTTAATCAATTATTTAATTAATTAATGGATTTTAATTGATTTGGCCAAGTGGCGCGGCGGTCTAAGGCATTGCATCTCCGTGCTAGAGGCGTCACTACAGACCCTGGTTCGATCCCCAGCCCGTTTTCTTGACGATCACTTCAAGACCCATCCGCTGCAGCTCTGTCGGCCATTGACTTGTCGTTCCCACCAGCCATCCACACACCGCTGTCATCAAATGGACTCACGGTAGCTACTAGTTTCCCGACTGAGCTCAATCGTCATGGAAACGCAAATACAGCGATGAGTTTCTCTCTCTTAGTGTCACCGCAAACGTTGAGGAATAAACGGGAGCATCCACAAAGGGGAAGTGCTGAGTAATGAGTCTCTGAAAAACCAACCAAATTAATAAAACGACACGTCCTGATCGAACACAGCGTGACGGTAAACCCAGGGAGGTCTTTCAAAGCAGGATGCTTCTGGGAAATGGTCCTTCTGGGAAATGGTCCTTCTGGGAAACTGTCCTTCGGGAAACGGTCCTTCTGGGAAACGGTCCTTCTGGGAAACGGTGCTTCTGGGAAACGGTCCTTCTGGGAAACGGTCCTTCTGGGAAACGGTCCTTCTGGGAAACGGTGCTTCTGGGAAACGGGTTTTCTGGAAAACAGTGGTTCTGGGAAACGGTCCTTCTGGGAAACAGTGGTTCTGGGAAACAGTGGTTCTGGAAAACAGTGATTCTGGGAAACGGTCCTTCAGGGAAACGGTGCTTCTGGAAACAGTCCTTCTGGGAAACACCAGTGGTTCTGGAAACAGTCATTCAGGGAAACAGTACTTCTGGGAAACAGTCATTCAGGGAAACAGTCATTCTGGGAAACAGTCATTCAGGGAAACAGTCCTTCTGGGAAACAGTCATTCAGGGAAACAGTCATTCAGGGAAACAGTCATTCAGGGAAACAGTCCTTCTGGGAAACAGTCCTTCTGGGAAACAGTCCTTCTGGGAAACAGTCCTTCTGAAAAACAGTGCTTTGACAGTGGAACAGTGAGCTAGCAAGGCGTTGTTGTCATTTTATAACAGGTGATGATCAGCAGACATATGGGAGTAACTAACTAACCCTCATAGTAGTAGATGTTTCTCTTTCTAACAATCCCCTGGCCTTGAACACAGCTAATAGCTAACATTTCCCTGGCCTTGTACACAGCTAATAGCTGACTGAGAACCCACTCACACAGTTCTGGGTTGTTCATCTCCAACAGGAAGTGGCCTCCTGCCTGACTGAGGAAGCAGTAGATGTTGTGGTCCAGGTTGGCACCACGTACTTGTGTCAGTCCGGGTTCTCAACTCTGGAGTACTTAAGAAAAAACAAGTACAGAAACAGACTCAATGCTGAGTATCACCTCTTGTCTGAAATGTATCACCTCTGAGTCTAAACCTGAGCCCAGAATAGACGTGTTTATTGAAAACTTCAACCTGTGGGATTTAATCAATCGGTCTATTCATGTTCAGAATAAAACAAATATTGTATTTTTTAACAGCACCAGTTCCAACTTAAGACAGATAAAGAGTGTTTTTAACGAGGAGCAATGCTGCCCGTCCAAGCAACAAGGCAGTAGCTGCTCGTTTGGTCTAAAATGAGTTCATGTCATGTTCTGCTACATTAAAACCAAGTTTAATCACGTGGACAAGTATCCTGCCTCGTATTGTGGTCAGGAGAAAATGAAAATGTTAACAGTAACTGCATGAAGACACTATGAAACCAAGTTTAATCACGTGGACAAGTATCCTGCCTCGTATTGTGGTCAGGAGAAAATGAAGACACTATGAAACCAAAAGGTAAATTAAAGCCCATTTTCCTCAGTTTTGCGCTATGAGAAGTTACTGCTTGGTAGAGCAGAATTAAACATGATTAGACATTTAAATGGATATTTTATGGCATTATTATTTGTTTTAGTCTATATTGCATTTGTTTTTAGGCATAAGGGTAATGAAATGTCCCAATATTTACGTATAGTTGCATATTTTCGTGAGCTTGGGTCCCAGGAAAACACAGAATTTCTCATTTGGGTCGCAGGCTGAAAAAGTTAAAGAACCCCTGGGTCAGGGGTCACACCGTCTCACAGCCTCGTCTCCTTCCTATGGAGAGGTTAGGGGTCACACCGTCTCACAGCCTCGTCTCCTTCCTATGGAGAGGTCAGGGGTCACACCGTCTCACAGCCTCCTCTCCTTCCTATGGGAGAGGTCAGGGGTCACACTGTCTCACAGCCTATGGAGAGGTCAGGGGTCACATCGTCTCACAGCCTATGGAGAGGTTAGGGGTCACACCGTCTCACAGCCTCGTCTCCTTCCTATGGAGAGGTCAGGGGTCACACTGTCTCACAGCCTCCTCTCCTTCCTATGGAGAGGTCAGGGGTCACACCGTCTCACAGCCTCGTCTCCTTCCTATGGAGAGGTTAGGACACACCGTTTCACAGCCACATCCACATCCTCCAGCTACCATGTTCTGTCCCAGCTGTTTCTCTAGACAGTGAGCTGCTCTGTTTCTCTAGACAGTGAGCTGCTCTGTTTCTCTAGACAGTGAGCTGCTCTGTTTCTCTAGACAGTGAGCAGAGCTGCTCTGTTTCTCTAGACAGTGAGCAGAGCTGCTCTGTTTCTCTAGACAGTGAGCTGAGCTGCTCTGTTTCTCCAGACAGTGAGCTGCTCTGTTTCTCTAGACAGTGAGCTGCTCTGTTTCTCTAGACAGTGAGCTGCTCTGTTTCTCTAGACAGTGAGCTGCTCTGTTTCTCTAGACAGTGAGCTGCTCTGTTTCTCTAGACAGTGAGCTGCCCTGTTTCTCTAGACAGTGAGCTGCTCTGTTTCTCTAGACAGTGAGCTGCTCTGTTTCTCTAGACAGTGAGCTGCCCTGTTTCTCTAGACAGTGAGCTGCTCTGTTTCTCTAGACAGTGAGCTGCTCTGTTTCTCTAGACAGTGAGCTGCTCTGTTTCTCTAGACAGTGAGCTGCTCTGTTTCGCTAGACAGTGAGCTGCTTTGTTTCTCCAGACAGTGAGCTGCTTTGTTTCTCTAGACAGTGAGCTGCTCTGTTTCTCTAGACAGTGAGCTGCTCTGTTTCTCTAGACAGTGAGCTGCTCTGTTTCTCTAGACAGTGAGCTGCTCTGTTTCTCTAGACAGTGAGCTGCTCTGTTTCTCTAGACAGTGAGCTGCTCTGTTTCTCTAGACAGTGAGCAGCTCTGTTTCTCTAGACAGTGAGCTGCTCTGTTTCTCTAGACAGTGAGCTGCTCTGTTTCTCTAGACAGTGAGCTGCTCTGTTTCTCTAGACAGTGAGCTGCTCTGTTTCTCTAGACAGTGAGCTGCTCTGTTTCTCTAGACAGTGAGCTGCTCTGTTTCTCTAGACAGTGAGCTGCTCTGTTTCTCTAGACAGGGAGCTGCTCTGTTTCTCTAGACAGGGAGCTGCTCTGTTTCTCTAGACAGTGAGCTGCTTTGTTTCTCTAGACAGTGAGCTGCTCTGTTTCTCTAGACAGTGTTCAGAGTGTCTGGAGAGAAGAGGCTTTATCTCATAACACCGGGTGGCCCATATCTTTCTCGCTCTCCATTTCTCTCTCTATTTCTTTCTTCCTTCATTGGTGGACAAGTGATGATTTTCTGGCTGTATCTCTCTCTGTGTCTTTACCCCCCCCACCACTCTCCGTCTGTCTCTCCATCCCTGTGGCTCTCTCTCTCTCCTTCGTTTCATCCCTCTCTCCCAGTAGACTTCTCCCAGGACAAGATGCCACTACTAATCCATCTGACAGGGGGAGGAAGGGAGGGAGAGATGGATTAGTAGTGGCTAGCACCCTGTTTTAGTCTTCAGGGGTAAAAGACAATAGACAATAGGCTTAGCCGTTTTTAAGAGCCAGGATTGTGACGGCTTTGGTGGTTTGGCTCCCCGTCTAGAAGACACCCCTCGTCACTCTATTGTACTGACACACTACCCACAGTCATACCCCTGGAGAAATGGGACAGAGACCCCATAGTGATGGAAGACAGTCAGTCAGTCATACCCCTGGAGAAATGGGACAGAGACCCCATAGTGATGGAAGACAGTCAGTCATACCCCTGGAGAAATGGGACAGAGACCCCATAGTGATGGATGACAGTCAGTCAGTCATACCCCTGGAGAAATGGGACAGAGACCCCATAGTGATGGAAGACAGTCAGTCATACCCCTGGAGAAATGGGACAGAGACCCCATAGTGATGGAAGACAGTCAGTCATACCCCTGGAGAAATGGGACAGAGACCCCTCGCACACCAGGTGAACCAGGGCACCCACACTTAAATAGTGATGGAAGACAGTCAGTCATACCCCTGGAGAAATGGGACAGAGTCCCCGTAGTGATGGAAGACAGTCAGTCATACCCCTGGAGAAATGGGACAGAGACCCCATAGTGATGGAAGACAGTCAGTCATACCCCTGGAGAAATGGGACAGAGACACCGTAGTGATGGAAGACAGTCAGTCATACCCCTGGAGAAATGGGACAGAGACCCCATAGTGATGGAAGACAGACAGTCATACCCCTGGAGAAATGGGACAGAGACCCCATAGTGATGGAAGACAGTCAGTCATACCCCTGGAGAAATGGGACAGAGACCCCATAGTGATGGAAGACAGTCAGTCATACCCCTGGAGGAATGGGACAGAGACCCCATAGTGATGGAAGACAGTCAGTCATACCCCTGGAGAAATGGGACAGAGACCCCATAGTGATGGAAGACAGTCAGTCATACCCCTGGAGGAATGGGACAGAGACCCCATAGTGATGGAAGACAGTCAGTCAGTCAGTCATACCCCTGGAGAAATGGGACAGAGACCCCATAGTGATGGAAGACAGTCAGTCATACCCCTGGAGAAATGGGACAGAGACCCCATAGTGATGGAAGACAGTCAGTCATACCCCTGGAGAAATGGGACAGAGACCCCATAGTGATGGAAGACAGACAGTCATACCCCTGGAGAAATGGGACAGAGACCCCATAGTGATGGAAGACAGTCAGTCAGTCATACCCCTGGAGAAATGGGATAGAGACCCCATAGTGATGGAAGACAGTCAGTCATACCCCTGGAGAAATGGGACAGAGACCCCATAGTGATGGAAGACAGTCAGTCATACCCCTGGAGAAATGGGACAGAGACCCCATAGTGATGGAAGACAGACAGTCATACCCCTGGAGAAATGGGACAGAGACCCCATAGTGATGGAAGACAGACAGTCAGTCATACCCCTGGAGAAATGGGACAGAGACCCCATAGTGATGGATGGAAGACAGACAGTCATACCCCTGGAGAAATGGGACAGAGACCCCATAGTGATGGAAGACAGTCAGTCATACCCATGGAGAAATGGGACAGAGACCCCATAGTGATGGAAGACAGTCAGTCATACCCCTGGAGAAATGGGACAGAGACCCCATAGTGATGGAAGACAGTCAGTCAGTCATACCCCTGGAGAAATGGGACAGAGACCCCATAGTGATGGAAGACAGTCAGTCATACCCCTGGAGTGATGGAAGACAGTCAGTCATACCCCTGGAGAAATGGGACAGAGACCCCATAGTGATGGAAGACAGACAGTCATACCCCTGGAGAAATGGGACAGAGACCCCATAGTGATGGAAGACAGACAGTCATACCCCTGGAGGAATGGGACAGAGACCCCATAGTGATGGAAGACAGTCAGTCATACCCCTGGAGAAATGGGACAGAGACCCCATAGTGATGGAAGACAGTCAGTCATACCCCTGGAGGAATGGGACAGAGACCCCATAGTGATGGAAGACAGTCAGTCATACCCCTGGAGGAATGGGACAGAGACCCCATAGTGATGGAAGACAGTCAGTCATACCCCTGGAGAAATGGGACAGAGACTCCATAGTGATGGATGACAGTCAGTCATACCCCTGGAGAAATGGGACAGAGACCCCATAGTGATGGAAGACAGACAGTCAGTCATACCCCTGGAGAAATGGGACAGAGACCCCATAGTGATGGAAGACAGTCAGTCATACCCCTGGAGAAATGGGACAGAGACCCCATAGTGATGGAAGACAGTCAGTCATACCCCTGGAGGAATGGGACAGAGACCCCATAGTGATGGAAGACAGACAGTCATACCCCTGGAGGAATGGGACAGAGACCCCATAGTGATGGAAGACAGTCAGTCAGTCATACCCCTGGAGAAATGGGACAGAGACCCCATAGTGATGGAAGACAGTCAGTCATACCCCTGGAGAAATGGGACAGAGACCCCATAGTGATGGATGACAGTCAGTCAGTCATACCCCTGGAGAAATGGGACAGAGACCCCATAGTGATGGAAGACAGTCAGTCATACCCCTGGAGAAATGGGACAGAGACCCCATAGTGATGGAAGACAGTCAGTCATACCCCTGGAGAAATGGGACAGAGACCCCTCGCACACCAGGTGAACCAGGGCACCCACACTTAAATAGTGATGGAAGACAGTCAGTCATACCCCTGGAGAAATGGGACAGAGTCCCCGTAGTGATGGAAGACAGTCAGTCATACCCCTGGAGAAATGGGACAGAGACCCCATAGTGATGGAAGACAGTCAGTCATACCCCTGGAGAAATGGGACAGAGACACCGTAGTGATGGAAGACAGTCAGTCATACCCCTGGAGAAATGGGACAGAGACCCCATAGTGATGGAAGACAGACAGTCATACCCCTGGAGAAATGGGACAGAGACCCCATAGTGATGGAAGACAGACAGTCAGTCATACCCCTGGAGAAATGGGACAGAGACCCCATAGTGATGGATGGAAGACAGACAGTCATACCCCTGGAGAAATGGGACAGAGACCCCATAGTGATGGAAGACAGTCAGTCATACCCCTGGAGAAATGGGACAGAGACCCCATAGTGATGGAAGACAGTCAGTCATACCCCTGGAGAAATGGGACAGAGACCCCATAGTGATGGAAGACAGTCAGTCAGTCATACCCCTGGAGAAATGGGACAGAGACCCCATAGTGATGGAAGACAGTCAGTCATACCCCTGGAGAAATGGGACAGAGACCCCATAGTGATGGAAGACAGACAGTCATACCCCTGGAGAAATGGGACAGAGACCCCATAGTGATGGAAGACAGACAGTCATACCCCTGGAGGAATGGGACAGAGACCCCATAGTGATGGAAGACAGACAGTCATACCCCTGGAGGAATGGGACAGAGACCCCATAGTGATGGAAGATAGTCAGTCATACCCCTGGAGAAATGGGACAGAGACCCCATAGTGATGGATGACAGTCAGTCATACCCCTGGAGAAATGGGACAGAGACCCCATAGTGATGGAAGACAGACAGTCAGTCATACCCCTGGAGAAATGGGACAGAGACCCCATAGTGATGGAAGACAGTCAGTCATACCCCTGGAGAAATGGGACAGAGACCCCATAGTGATGGAAGACAGTCAGTCATACCCCTGGAGGAATGGGACAGAGACCCCATAGTGATGGAAGACAGACAGTCATACCCCTGGAGGAATGGGACAGAGACCCCATAGTGATGGAAGACAGTCAGTCAGTCATACCCCTGGAGAAATGGGACAGAGACCCCATAGTGATGGAAGACAGTCAGTCATACCCCTGGAGAAATGGGACAGAGACCCCATAGTGATGGATGACAGTCAGTCAGTCATACCCCTGGAGAAATGGGACAGAGACCCCATAGTGATGGAAGACAGTCAGTCATACCCCTGGAGAAATGGGACAGAGACCCCATAGTGATGGAAGACAGTCAGTCATACCCCTGGAGAAATGGGACAGAGACCCCTCGCACACCAGGTGAACCAGGGCACCCACACTTAAATAGTGATGGAAGACAGTCAGTCATACCCCTGGAGAAATGGGACAGAGACCCCATAGTGATGGAAGACAGTCAGTCATACCCCTGGAGAAATGGGACAGAGACACCGTAGTGATGGAAGACAGTCAGTCATACCCCTGGAGAAATGGGACAGAGACCCCATAGTGATGGAAGACAGACAGTCATACCCCTGGAGAAATGGGACAGAGACCCCATAGTGATGGAAGACAGTCAGTCATACCCCTGGAGGAATGGGACAGAGACCCCATAGTGATGGAAGACAGTCAGTCATACCCCTGGAGAAATGGGACAGAGACCCCATAGTGATGGAAGACAGACAGTCATACCCCTGGAGAAATGGGACAGAGACCCCATAGTGATGGAAGACAGTCAGTCATACCCCTGGAGAAATGGGACAGACACCCCATAGTGATGGATGACAGTCAGTCAGTCATACCCCTGGAGAAATGGGATAGAGACCCCATAGTGATGGAAGACAGTCAGTCAAGAAATGGGATAGAGACCCCATAGTGATGGAAGACAGTCAGTCATACCCCTGGAGAAATGGGACAGAGACCCCATAGTGATGGAAGACAGTCAGTCATACCCCTGGAGAAATGGGACAGAGACCCCATAGTGATGGAAGACAGTCAGTCATACCCCTGGAGGAATGGGACAGAGACCCCATAGTGATGGAAGACAGACAGTCATACCCCTGGAGGAATGGGACAGAGACCCCATAGTGATGGATGGAAGACAGTCAGTCATACCCCTGGAGAAATGGGACAGAGACCCCATAGTGATGGAAGACAGACAGTCATACCCCTGGAGAAATGGGACAGAGACCCCATAGTGATGGAAGACAGTCAGTCATACCCCTGGAGAAATGGGACAGAGACCCCATAGTGATGGAAGACAGTCAGTCATACCCCTGGAGAAATGGGACAGAGACACCGTAGTGATGGAAGACAGTCAGTCATACCCCTGGAGAAATGGGACAGAGACCCCATAGTGATGGAAGACAGACAGTCATACCCCTGGAGAAATGGGACAGAGACCCCATAGTGATGGAAGACAGTCAGTCATACCCCTGGAGAAATGGGACAGAGACCCCATAGTGATGGAAGACAGTCAGTCATACCCCTGGAGGAATGGGACAGAGACCCCATAGTGATGGAAGACAGTCAGTCATACCCCTGGAGAAATGGGACAGAGACCCCATAGTGATGGAAGACAGTCAGTCATACCCCTGGAGAAATGGGACAGAGACCCCATAGTGATGGATGACAGTCAGTCAGTCATACCCCTGGAGAAATGGGATAGAGACCCCATAGTGATGGAAGACAGTCAGTCAAGAAATGGGATAGAGACCCCATAGTGATGGAAGACAGTCAGTCATACCCCTGGAGGAATGGGACAGAGACCCCATAGTGATGGAAGACAGACAGTCATACCCCTGGAGGAATGGGACAGAGACCCCATAGTGATGGATGGAAGACAGTCAGTCATACCCCTGGAGAAATGGGACAGAGACCCCATAGTGATGGAAGACAGACAGTCATACCCCTGGAGAAATGGGACAGAGACCCCATAGTGATGGAAGACAGTCAGTCATACCCCTGGAGAAATGGGACATAGACCCCATAGTGATGGAAGACAGACAGATCTACAGCTTGTAGTTTCCTCTTGTTTCAGCCATGTTGTCCAGAATGTTGATTGTTTGTTTGTTTGTTTGTTGTCAGGACCTGCTTCAGGATGCCTATGATGTGGTGAAGAAAGAGATGGACTCCACTTCAGACCACAGGTAGATTCACCTATTACATTACGCTGATTTAACTACACAGCTGTCAATACAGTACGATGTCACCTGGAATCACCTGGAATGGTGTCCTTCAGAGTCATCAAATATCAATCAATCAATCAAATGTATTTATAAAGCCCTTCTTACATCAGCTGATGTCTCAAAGTGCTGTACAGAAACCCAGACTAAAACCCCCCAAACAGCAAGCAATGCAGGTGTAGAAGCACAGTGGCTCGGGAAAAACTCCCTAGAAAGGCCAGAACCTAGGAAGAAACCTAGAGAGGAACCAGGCTATGTGGGGTGGCCAGTCCTCTTCTGGCTGTGCCAGGTGGAGATTATAAACCTAGAGAGGAACCAGGCTCTGAGGGGTGGCCAGTCCTCTTCTGGCTGTGCCGGGTGGAGATTATAAACCTAGAGAGGAACCAGGCTCTGAGGGGTGGCCAGTCCTCTTCTGGCTGTGCCGGGTGGAGATTATAAACCTAGAGAGGAACCAGGCTCTGAGGGGTGGCCAGTCCTCTTCTGGCTGTGCCGGGTGGAGATTATAAACCTAGAGAGGAACCAGGCTCTGAGGGGTGGCCAGTCCTCTTCTGGCTGTGCCGGGTGGAGATTATAAACCTAGAGAGGAACCAGGCTATGTGGGGTGGCCAGTCCTCTTCTGGCTGTGCTGGGTGGAGATTATAACAGAACTTGGCCAAGATTGTGGATGGAAAAAAAGCTGTCCTTGAAACAGTCTTGATATGTTTGTCAAAAGAGAGATCAGGGTCCAGAGTAACGCCGAGGTCCTTCACAGTTTTATTTGAGACGACTGTACAACCATTAAGATTAATTGTCAGATTCAACAGAAAATCTCTTTGTTTCTTGGGACCTAGAACAAGCATCTCTGTTTTGTCCAAGTTTAAAAGTAGAAAGTTTGCAGCCATCCACTTCCTTATGTCTGAAACACATGCTTCTATCGAGGGCAATTTTGGGGCTTCACCATGTTTCATTGAAATGTAGAGCTGTGTGTCATCCGCATAGCAGTGAAAGTTAACATTATGTTTTCGGATAACATCACCAAGAGGTAGAAAAAAAGAAAAAAGAAATAAATATATATATATATATACAGTATATCACAAAAGTGATTTGAGGTGCCATGTTGAACTTCCAGTGACCAGTCAGTATGAGGGAGTGTGAGCGCGATGACACCAAATTTAACACACCTGCTCCCCATTCACACCTGAGACCTTGTAACAAGACACATGACACCGGGGAGGGAAAATGGCTAATTGGGCCCAATTTGGACATTTTCATTTAGGGGTGTACTCACTTTTGTTGCCAGCGGTTTAGACATTAATGGCTGTGTGTTGAGTTATTTTGAGGGGACAGCAAATTAACACTGTTATACAAGCTGTACACTCACTACTTTACATTGTAGCAAAGTGTCATTTCTTCACATGAAAAGATATACTCAAATATTTACAAAAATGTGAGGGTTGTACTCACTTTTGTGATATACTGTATATATATATATATATACATATATATATATATATATATAGAAATAGTGAAAACAATAGTGGTCCTATAACGGAACCTTGAGGAATATAGGATATCTTTCCGACAGATAAGATCTAAACCAGGCCAGAACGTGTCCGTGTAGACCAATTTGGGTTTCCAATCTCTTCCAAAAGAATGTGGTGATCGATGGTATCAAAAGCAGCACTAAGGTCTAGGAGCACGAGGACAGATCATGCAGAGCCTCGGGTCTGACGCCATTAAAAGGTCATTTACCACCTTCTCAGTGCTACGATGGGGTCTACAACAAGCTACAGCTTTTAGAGGAGAATCGATACAGACCTCCACCAGATAACACATATAGATACATTAGTAGAATCATATGGTAATTGATGAAGTCACATTCACATAATCCTGCCAACCAGCATTAGGGACACTGTCCTGCTATCTATCACAGTATGACAGTCCCGCTATCTATCACAGTGGTGTTACCAGTCCTGCTCTCTATCACAGTGGTGTTACCAGTCCTGCTATCTATCACAGTGGTGTTACCAGTCCTGCTATCTATCACAGTGGTATTACAGTGGTGTTACCAGTCCTGCTCTCTATCACAGTGGTGTTACCAGTCATGCTCTCTATCACAGTGGTGTTACCAGTCCTGCTATCTATCACAGTATCACAGTGGTGTTACCAGTCCTGCTATATATCACAGTATGACAGTGGTGTTACCAGTCCCACTATCTATCACAGTGGTGTTACCAGTCCTGCTCTCTATCACAGTGGTGTTACCAGTCCTGCTCTCTATCACAGTGGTGTTACCAGTCCTGCTATCTATCACAGTGGTGTTACAGTGGTGTTACCAGTCCTGCTATCTATCACAGTGGTGTTACCAGTCCTACTATCTATCACAGTGGTGTTACCAGTCCTGCTATCTATCACAGTGGTGTTACCAGTCCTGCTATCTATCACAGTGGTGTTACCAGTCCTGCTCTCTATCACAGTGGTGTTACCAGTCCTGCTATCTATCACAGTGGTGTTACCAGTCCTGCTATCTATCACAGTGGTGTTACCAGTCCTGCTATCTATCACAGTGGTGTTACCAGTCCTGCTATCTATCACAGTGGTGTTACAGTGGTGTTACCAGTCCTGCTCTCTATCACAGTGGTGTTACCAGTCCTGCTATCTATCACAGTATCACAGTGGTGTTACCAGTCCTGCTCTCTATCACAGTGGTGTTACCAGTCCTGCTATCTATCACAGTATCACAGTGGTGTTACCAGTCCTGCTATCTATCACAGTATCACAGTGGTGTTACCAGTCCTGCTATCTATCACAGTGGTGTTACAGTGGTGTTACCAGTCCTGCTCTCTATCACAGTGGTGTTACCAGTCCTGCTATCTATCACAGTATCACAGTGGTGTTACCAGTCCTGCTATCTATCACAGTGGTGTTACAGTGGTGTTACCAGTCCTGCTCTCTATCACAGTGGTGTTACCAGTCCTGCTCTCTATCACAGTGGTGTTACCAGTCCTGCTATCTATCACAGTATCACAGTGGTGTTACCAGTCCTGCTATCTATCACAGTGGTGTTACCAGTCCTGCTATCTATCACAGTGGTGTTACCAGTCCTGCTCTCTATCACAGTGGTGTTACCAGTCCTGCTATCTATCACAGTGGTGTTACCAGTCCTGCTATCTATCACAGTGGTGTTACCAGTCCTGCTATCTATCACAGTGGTGTTACCAGTCCTACTATCTATCACAGTGGTGTTACCAGTCCTGCTCTCTATCACAGTGGTGTTACCAGTCCTGCTCTCTATCACAGTGGTGTTACCAGTCCTGCTCTCTATCACAGTGGTGTTACCAGTCCTGCTATCTATCACAGTGGTGTTACCAGTCCTGCTCTCTATCACAGTGGTGTTACCAGTCCTGCTATCTATCACAGTGGTGTTACCAGTCCTGCTATATATCACAGTATGACAGTGGTGTTACCAGTCCCACTATCTATCACAGTGGTGTTACCAGTCCTGCTCTCTATCACAGTGGTGTTACCAGTCCTGCTCTCTATCACAGTGGTGTTACAGTGGTGTTACCAGTCCTGCTATCTATCACAGTGGTGTTACCAGTCCTACTATCTATCACAGTGGTGTTACCAGTCCTGCTATCTATCACAGTGGTGTTACCAGTCCTGCTATCTATCACAGTGGTGTTACAGTGGTGTTACCAGTCCTGCTATCTATCACAGTGGTGTTACCAGTCCTGCTATCTATCACAGTGGTGTTACCAGTCCTGCTCTCTATCACAGTGGTGTTACCAGTCCTGCTCTCTATCACAGTGGTGTTACCAGTCCTGCTATCTATCACAGTGGTGTTACCAGTCCTACTATCTATCACAGTGGTGTTACCAGTCCTGCTCTCTATCACAGTGGTGTTACCAGTCTTGCTCTCTGTCACAGTGGTGTTACCAGTCCTGCTATCTATCACAGTGGTGTTACAGTGGTGTTACCAGTCCTGCTATCTATCACAGTGGTGTTACAGTGGTGTTACCAGTCCTGCTATCTATCACAGTGGTGTTACCAGTCCTACTGTATATCACAGTGGTGTTACCAGTCCTGCTATCTATCACAGTGGTGTTACCAGTCCTGCTCTCTATCATAGTGGTGTTACCAGTCCTGCTATCTATCACAGTGGTGTTACCAGTCCTGCTCTCTATCACAGTGGTGTTACCAGTCCTGCTATCTATCACAGTGGTGTTACCAGTCCTGCTCTCTATCACAGTGGTGTTACCAGTCCTGCTCTCTATCACAGTGGTGTTACCAGTCCTGCTCTCTATCACAGTGGTGTTACCAGTCCCGCTATCTATCACAGTGGTGTTACCAGTCCTGCTATCTATCACAGTGGTGTTACCAGTCCTACTATCTATCACAGTGGTGTTACCAGTCCCGCTATCTATCACAGTGGTGTTACCAGTCCTGCTCTCTATCACAGTGGTGTTACCAGTCCTGCTATCTATCACAGTGGTGTTACCAGTCCTACTATCTATCACAGTGGTGTTACCAGTCCTGCTATCTATCACAGTATCACAGTGGTGTTACCAGTCCTGCTATCTATCACAGTGGTGTTACCAGTCCTGCTATCTATCACAGTGGTGTTACCAGTCCTGCTATCTATCACAGTGGTGTTACCAGTCCTGCTCTCTATCACAGTGGTGTTACCAGTCCTGCTCTCTATCACAGTGGTGTTACCAGTCCTGCTCTCTATCACAGTGGTGTTACCAGTCCTGTTATCTATCACATTGGTGTTACCAGTCCTGCTATCTATCACAGTGGTGTTACCAGTCCTGCTATCTATCACAGTGGTGTTACCAGTCCTGCTATCTATCACAGTGGTGTTACCAGTCCCGCTATCTATCACAGTGGTGTTACCAGTCCTGCTCTCTATCACAGTGGTGTTACAGTGGTGTTACCAGTCCTGCTATCTATCACAGTGGTGTTACCAGTCCTGCTCTCTATCACAGTGGTGTTACCAGTCCTGCTATCTACCACAGTATCACAGTGGTGTTACCAGTCCTGCTCTCTATCACAGTGGTGTTACCAGTCCTGCTATCTATCACAGTGGTGTTACCAGTCCTGCTATCTATCACAGTGGTGTTACCAGTCCTGCTATCTATCACAGTGGTGTTACCAGTCCTGCTATCTATCACAGTGGTGTTACCAGTCCTGCTCTCAATCACAGTGGTGTTACCAGTCCTGCTATCTATCACAGTGGTGTTACAGTGGTGTTACCAGTCCTGCTATCTATCACAGTGGTGTTACAGTGGTGTTACCAGTCCTGCTCTCTATCACAGTGGTGTTACCAGTCCTGCTCTCTATCACAGTGGTGTTACCAGTCCTGTTATCTATCACAGTGGTGTTACCAGTCCTGCTCTCTATCACAGTGGTGTTACCAGTCCTGCTCTCTATCACAGTATCACAGTGGTGTTACCAGTCCTGCTCTCTATCACAGTGGTGTTACCAGTCCTGCTATCTATCACAGTGGTGTTACCAGTCCTGCTATCTATCACAGTGGTGTTACCAGTCCTGCTCTCTATCACAGTGGTGTTACCAGTCCTGCTATCTATCACAGTGGTGTTACCAGTCCTGCTATCTATCACAGTGGTGTTACCAGTCCTGCTATCTATCACAGTGGTGTTACCAGTCCTGCTATCTATCACAGTGGTGTTACCAGTCCTGCTCTCTATCACAGTGGTGTTACCAGTCCTGCTATCTATCACAGTGGTGTTACCAGTCCTACTATCTATCACAGTATCACAGTGGTGTTACCAGTCCTACTATCTATCACAGTATCACAGTGGTGTTACCAGTCCTGCTCTCTATCACAGTGGTGTTACCAGTCCTGCTCTCTATCACAGTGGTGTTACCAGTCCTGCTCTCTATCACAGTGGTGTTACCAGTCCTGCTATCTATCACAGTGGTGTTACCAGTCCTGCTCTCTATCACAGTGGTGTTACCATTCCTGCTCTCTATCACAGTGGTGTTACCAGTCCTGCTCTCTATCACAGTATCACAGTGGTGTTACAGTGGTGTTACCAGTCCTGCTATCTATCACAGTGGTGTTACCAGTCCTGCTCTCTATCACAGTGGTGTTACCAGTCCTGCTCTCTATCACAGTGGTGTTACCAGTCCTGCTCTCTATCACAGTGGTGTTACCAGTCCTGCTATCTATCACAGTGGTGTTACAGTGGTGTTACCAGTCCTGCTATCTATCACAGTGGTGTTACCAGTCCTGCTATCTATCACAGTGGTGTTACCAGTCCTGCTCTCTATCACAGTGGTGTTACCAGTCCTGCTATCTATCACAGTGGTGTTACAGTGGTGTTACCAGTCCTGCTATCTATCACAGTGGTGTTACCAGTCCTGCTATCTATCACAGTGGTGTTACCAGTCCTGCTATCTATCACAGTGGTGTTACCAGTCCTGCTATCTATCACAGTGGTGTTACCAGTCCTGCTATCTATCACAGTGGTGTTACCAGTCCTGCTATCTATCACAGTGGTGTTACCAGTCCTGCTATCTATCACAGTGGTGTTACCAGTCCTGCTATCTATCACAGTGGTGTTACTGCTATCTATCACAGTGGTGTTACCAGTCCTGCTCTCTATCACAGTGGTGTTACCAGTCCCGCTATCTATCACAGTGGTGTTACCAGTCCTGCTATCTATCACAGTGGTGTTACCAGTCCTGCTATCTATCACAGTGGTGTTACAGTGGTGTTACCAGTCCTGCTCTCTATCACAGTGGTGTTACCAGTCCTGCTCTCTATCACAGTGGTGTTACCAGTCCCGCTATCTATCACAGTGGTGTTACAGTGGTGTTACCAGTCCTGCTATCTATCACAGTGGTGTTACCAGTCCTGCTATCTATCACAGTGGTGTTACAGTGGTGTTACCAGTCCTGCTATCTATCACAGTGGTGTTACCAGTCCTGCTCTCTATCACAGTGGTGTTACCAGTCCTGCTATCTATCACAGTGGTGTTACCAGTCCTGCTATCTATCACAGTGGTGTTACCAGTCCTGCTCTCTATCACAGTGGTGTTACCAGTCCTGCTATCTATCACAGTGGTGTTACCAGTCCTGCTATCTATCACAGTGGTGTTACCAGTCCTGCTCTCTATCACAGTGGTGTTACCAGTCCTGCTATCTATCACAGTGGTGTTACCAGTCCTGCTATCTATCACAGTATCACAGTGGTGTTACCAGTCCTGCTATCTATCACAGTGGTGTTACAGTGGTGTTACCAGTCCTGCTCTCTATCACAGTGGTGTTACCAGTCCTGCTATCTATCACAGTGGTGTTACCAGTCCTGCTATCTATCACAGTGGTGTTACCAGTCCTGCTCTCTATCACAGTGGTGTTACCAGTCCTGCTCTCTATCACAGTGGTGTTACCAGTCCTGCTCTCTATCACAGTGGTGTTACCAGTCCTGCTATCACAGTATCACAGTGGTGTTACAGTGGTGTTACAGTCCTGCTATCTATCACAGTGGTGTTACCAGTCCTGCTATCTATCACAGTGGTGTTACCAGTCCTGCTATCTATCACAGTGGTGTTACCAGTCCTGCTATCACAGTGGTGTTACAGTGGTGTTACCAGTCCTGCTATCTATCACAGTGGTGTTACCAGTCCTGCTATCTATCACAGTGGTGTTATCATCTATCACAGTGGTGTTACCAGTCCTGCTATCTATCACAGTGGTGTTACCAGTCCTGCTATCTATCACAGTGGTGTTACCAGTCCTGCTATCTATCACAGTGGTGTTACCAGTCCTGCTCTCTATCACAGTGGTGTTACCAGTCCTGCTATCTATCACAGTGGTGTTACCAGTCCTGCTATCTATCACAGTGGTGTTACCAGTCCTGCTATCTATCACAGTGGTGTTACAGTCCTGCTGTCTATCACAGTGGTGTTACCAGTCCTGCTCTCTATCACAGTGGTGTTACCAGTCCTGCTATCTATCACAGTGGTGTTAGTCCTCTCTAGTGTTACCAGTCCCGCTATCTATCACAGTGGTGTTACCAGTCCTGCTATCTATCACAGTGGTGTTACCAGTCCTACTATCTATCACAGTGGTGTTACCAGTCCTGCTATCTATCACAGTGGTGTTACCAGTCCTGCTCTCTATCACAGTGGTGTTACCAGTCCTGCTATCTATCACAGTGGTGTTACCAGTCCTGCTATCTATCACAGTGGTGTTACCAGTCCTGCTATCTATCACAGTGGTGTTACCAGTCCTGCTATCTATCACAGTGGTGTTACCAGTCCTGCTATCTATCACAGTGGTGTTACCAGTCCTGCTATCTATCACAGTGGTGTTACCAGTCCTGCTCTCTATCACAGTGGTGTTACCAGTCCTGCTATCTATCACAGTGGTGTTACCAGTCCTGCTATCTATCACAGTGGTGTTACCAGTCCTGCTATCTATCACAGTGGTGTTACCAGTCCTGCTATCTATCACAGTGGTGTTACCAGTCCTGCTATCTATCACAGTGGTGTTACCAGTCCTGCTATCTATCACAGTGGTGTTACCAGTCCTGCTATCTATCACAGTGGTGTTACCAGTCCTGCTATCTATCACAGTGGTGTTACAGTGGTGTTACCAGTCCTGCTATCTATCACAGTGGTGTTACCAGTCCCGCTATCTATCACAGTGGTGTTACCAGTCCTGCTCTCTATCACAGTGGTGTTACAGTGGTGTTACCAGTCCTGCTATCTATCACAGTGGTGTTACCAGTCCTGCTATCTATCACAGTGGTGTTACCAGTCCTGCTATCTATCACAGTGGTGTTACCAGTCCTGCTCTCTATCACAGTGGTGTTACCAGTCCTGCTATCTACCACAGTATCACAGTGGTGTTACCAGTCCTGCTCTCTATCACAGTATCACAGTGGTGTTACCAGTCCTGCTCTCTATCACAGTGGTGTTACCAGTCCTGCTATCTATCACAGTGGTGTTACCAGTCCTGCTATCTATCACAGTGGTGTTACCAGTCCTGCTATCTATCACAGTGGTGTTACCAGTCCTGCTATCTATCACAGTGGTGTTACCAGTCCTGCTCTCTATCACAGTGGTGTTACCAGTCCTGCTATCTATCACAGTGGTGTTACAGTGGTGTTACCAGTCCTGCTATCTATCACAGTGGTGTTACAGTGGTGTTACCAGTCCTGCTCTCTATCACAGTGGTGTTACCAGTCCTGCTCTCTATCACAGTGGTGTTACCAGTCCTGTTATCTATCACAGTGGTGTTACCAGTCCTGCTCTCTATCACAGTGGTGTTACCAGTCCTGCTCTCTATCACAGTATCACAGTGGTGTTACCAGTCCTGCTCTCTATCACAGTATCACAGTGGTGTTACCAGTCCTGCTCTCTATCACAGTGGTGTTACCAGTCCTGCTATCTATCACAGTGGTGTTACCAGTCCTGCTATCTATCACAGTGGTGTTACCAGTCCTGCTCTCTATCACAGTGGTGTTACCAGTCCTGCTATCTATCACAGTGGTGTTACCAGTCCTGCTATCTATCACAGTGGTGTTACCAGTCCTGCTATCTATCACAGTGGTGTTACCAGTCCTGCTATCTATCACAGTGGTGTTACCAGTCCTGCTCTCTATCACAGTGGTGTTACCAGTCCTGCTATCTATCACAGTGGTGTTACCAGTCCTGCTATCTATCACAGTGGTGTTACCAGTCCTGCTATCTATCACAGTGGTGTTACCAGTCTTGCTCTCTATCACAGTGGTGTTACCAGTCCTGCTATCTATCACAGTGGTGTTACCAGTCCTACTATCTATCACAGTATCACAGTGGTGTTACCAGTCCTACTATCTATCACAGTATCACAGTGGTGTTACCAGTCCTGCTCTCTATCACAGTGGTGTTACCAGTCCTGCTATCTATCACAGTGGTGTTACCAGTCCTGCTCTCTATCACAGTGGTGTTACCAGTCCTGCTCTCTATCACAGTGGTGTTACCAGTCCTGCTATCTATCACAGTGGTGTTACAGTGGTGTTACCAGTCCTGCTCTCTATCACAGTGGTGTTACCAGTCCTGCTCTCTATCACAG
This sequence comes from Oncorhynchus nerka, assembly GCF_034236695.1. NCBI lineage: Eukaryota > Metazoa > Chordata > Actinopteri > Salmoniformes > Salmonidae > Oncorhynchus > Oncorhynchus nerka. The sequence goes on from NC_088403.1 coordinate 854,250, forward strand.
TGGTGTTACCAGTCCTGCTCTCTATCACAGTGGTGTTACCAGTCCTGCTATCTATCACAGTGGTGTTACCAGTCCTGCTCTCTATCACAGTGGTGTTACCATTCCTGCTCTCTATCACAGTGGTGTTACCAGTCCTGCTCTCTATCACAGTATCACAGTGGTGTTACAGTGGTGTTACCAGTCCTGCTATCTATCACAGTGGTGTTACCAGTCCTGCTCTCTATCACAGTGGTGTTACCAGTCCTGCTCTCTATCACAGTGGTGTTACCAGTCCTGCTATCTATCACATAGGTGTTACAGTGGTGTTACCAGTCCTGCTATCTATCACAGTGGTGTTACCAGTCCTGCTATCTATCACAGTGGTGTTACCAGTCCTGCTCTCTATCACAGTGGTGTTACCAGTCCTGCTATCTATCACAGTGGTGTTACAGTGGTGTTACCAGTCCTGCTATCTATCACAGTGGTGTTACCAGTCCTGCTATCTATCACAGTGGTGTTACCAGTCCTGCTATCTATCACAGTGGTGTTACCAGTCCTGCTATCTATCACAGTGGTGTTACCAGTCCCGCTATCTATCACAGTGGTGTTACCAGTCCTGCTATCTATCACAGTGGTGTTACCAGTCCTGCTATCTATCACAGTGGTGTTACAGTGGTGTTACCAGTCCTGTTATATATCACAGTATGACAGTGGTGTTACCAGTCCCACTATCTATCACAGTGGTGTTACCAGTCCTGCTCTCTATCACAGTGGTGTTACCAGTCCTGCTCTCTATCACAGTGGTGTTACCAGTCCTGCTATCTATCACAGTGGTGTTACCAGTCCTGCTATCTATCACAGTGGTGTTACCAGTCCTGCTATCTATCACAGTGGTGTTACCAGTCCTGCTATCTATCACAGTGGTGTTACCAGTCCTGCTCTCTATCACAGTGGTGTTACCAGTCCTGCTATCTATCACAGTGGTGTTACCAGTCCTACTATCTATCACAGTATCACAGTGGTGTTACCAGTCCTACTATCTATCACAGTATCACAGTGGTGTTACCAGTCCTGCTCTCTATCACAGTGGTGTTACCAGTCCTGCTATCTATCACAGTGGTGTTACCAGTCCTGCTCTCTATCACAGTGGTGTTACCAGTCCTGCTCTCTATCACAGTGGTGTTACCAGTCCTGCTATCTATCACAGTGGTGTTACAGTGGTGTTACCAGTCCTGCTCTCTATCACAGTGGTGTTACCAGTCCTGCTCTCTATCACAGTGGTGTTACCAGTCCTGCTCTCTATCACAGTGGTGTTACCAGTCCTGCCATCTATCACAGTGGTGTTACCAGTCCTGCTCTCTATCACAGTGGTGTTACCATTCCTGCTCTCTATCACAGTGGTGTTACCAGTCCTGCTCTCTATCACAGTATCACAGTGGTGTTACAGTGGTGTTACCAGTCCTGCTATCTATCACAGTGGTGTTACCAGTCCTGCTCTCTATCACAGTGGTGTTACCAGTCCTGCTCTCTATCACAGTGGTGTTACCAGTCCTGCTCTCTATCACAGTGGTGTTACCAGTCCTGCTATCTATCACAGTGGTGTTACAGTGGTGTTACCAGTCCTGCTATCTATCACAGTGGTGTTACCAGTCCTGCTATCTATCACAGTGGTGTTACCAGTCCTGCTATCTATCACAGTGGTGTTACCAGTCCTGCTATCTATCACAGTGGTGTTACCAGTCCCGCTATCTATCACAGTGGTGTTACCAGTCCTGCTATCTATCACAGTGGTGTTACCAGTCCTGCTATCTATCACAGTGGTGTTACAGTGGTGTTACCAGTCCTGCTATCTATCACAGTGGTGTTACCAGTCCTGCTCTCTATCACAGTGGTGTTACCAGTCCCGCTATCTATCACAGTGGTGTTACCAGTCCTGCTATCTATCACAGTGGTGTTACCAGTCCTGCTATCTATCACAGTGGTGTTACAGTGGTGTTACCAGTCCTGCTCTCTATCACAGTGGTGTTACCAGTCCTGCTCTCTATCACAGTGGTGTTACCAGTCCCGCTATCTATCACAGTGGTGTTACCAGTCCTGCTCTCTATCACAGTGGTGTTACAGTGGTGTTACCAGTCCTGCTATCTATCACAGTGGTGTTACCAGTCCTGCTATCTATCACAGTGGTGTTACCAGTCCTGCTCTCTATCACAGTGGTGTTACCAGTCCTGCTATCTATCACAGTGGTGTTACCAGTCCTGCTATCTATCACAGTGGTGTTACCAGTCCTGCTATCTATCACAGTGGTGTTACCAGTCCTGCTATCTATCACAGTGGTGTTACCAGTCCTGCTATCTATCACAGTGGTGTTACCAGTCCTGCTATCTATCACAGTATCACAGTGGTGTTACCAGTCCTGCTCTCTATCACAGTGGTGTTACCAGTCCTGCTCTCTATCACAGTGGTGTTACCAGTCCTGCTATCTATCACAGTGGTGTTACCAGTCCTGCTCTCTATCACAGTGGTGTTACCAGTCCTGCTCTCTATCACAGTGGTGTTACCAGTCCTGCTATCTATCACAGTGGTGTTACAGTGGTGTTACCAGTCCTGCTCTCTATCACAGTGGTGTTACAGTGGTGTTACCAGTCCTGCTCTCACAGTGGTGTTACCAGTCCTGCTCTCTATCACAGTGGTGTTACCAGTCCTGCTCTCTATCACAGTGGTGTTACCAGTCCTGCTATCTATCACAGTAGTGTTACCAGTCCTGCTCTCTATCACAGTGGTGTTACCATTCCTGCTCTCTATCACAGTGGTGTTACCAGTCCTGCTCTCTATCACAGTATCACAGTGGTGTTACAGTGGTGTTACCAGTCCTGCTATCTATCACAGTGGTGTTACCAGTCCTGCTCTCTATCACAGTGGTGTTACCAGTCCTGCTCTCTATCACAGTGGTGTTACCAGTCCTGCTCTCTATCACAGTGGTGTTACCAGTCCTGCTATCTATCACAGTGGTGTTACAGTGGTGTTACCAGTCCTGCTATCTATCACAGTGGTGTTACCAGTCCTGCTATCTATCACAGTGGTGTTACCAGTCCTGCTCTCTATCACAGTGGTGTTACCAGTCCTGCTATCTATCACAGTGGTGTTACAGTGGTGTTACCAGTCCTGCTATCTATCACAGTGGTGTTACCAGTCCTGCTATCTATCACAGTGGTGTTACCAGTCCTGCTATCTATCACAGTGGTGTTCCTGCTATCTATCACAGTGGTGTTACCCGCTCTCTATCACAGTGGTGTTACCAGTCCTGCTCTCTATCACAGTGGTGTTACCAGTCCTGCTATCTATCACAGTGGTGTTACCAGTCCTGCTATCTATCACAGTGGTGTTACAGTGGTGTTACCAGTCCTGCTATCTATCACAGTGGTGTTACCAGTCCTGCTATCTATCACAGTGGTGTTACAGTGGTGTTACCAGTCCCACTATCTATCACAGTGGTGTTACCAGTCCTGCTCTCTATCACAGTGGTGTTACCAGTCCTGCTCTCTATCACAGTGGTGTTACCAGTCCTGCTATCTATCACAGTGGTGTTACCAGTCCTGCTATCTATCACAGTGGTGTTACCAGTCCTGCTATCTATCACAGTGGTGTTACCAGTCCTGCTATCTATCACAGTGGTGTTACCAGTCCTGCTCTCTATCACAGTGGTGTTACCAGTCCTGCTATCTATCACAGTGGTGTTACCAGTCCTACTATCTATCACAGTATCACAGTGGTGTTACCAGTCCTACTATCTATCACAGTATCACAGTGGTGTTACCAGTCCTGCTCTCTATCACAGTGGTGTTACCAGTCCTGCTATCTATCACAGTGGTGTTACCAGTCCTGCTCTCTATCACAGTGGTGTTACCAGTCCTGCTATCTATCACAGTGGTGTTACAGTGGTGTTACCAGTCCTGCTCTCTATCACAGTGGTGTTACCAGTCCTGCTCTCTATCACAGTGGTGTTACCAGTCCTGCTCTCTATCACAGTGGTGTTACCAGTCCTGCTATCTATCACAGTGGTGTTACCAGTCCTGCTCTCTATCACAGTGGTGTTACCATTCCTGCTCTCTATCACAGTGGTGTTACCAGTCCTGCTCTCTATCACAGTATCACAGTGGTGTTACAGTGGTGTTACCAGTCCTGCTATCTATCACAGTGGTGTTACCAGTCCTGCTCTCTATCACAGTGGTGTTACCAGTCCTGCTCTCTATCACAGTGGTGTTACCAGTCCTGCTCTCTATCACAGTGGTGTTACCAGTCCTGCTATCTATCACATAGGTGTTACAGTGGTGTTACCAGTCCTGCTATCTATCACAGTGGTGTTACCAGTCCTGCTATCTATCACAGTGGTGTTACCAGTCCTGCTCTCTATCACAGTGGTGTTACCAGTCCTGCTATCTATCACAGTGGTGTTACAGTGGTGTTACCAGTCCTGCTATCTATCACAGTGGTGTTACCAGTCCTGCTATCTATCACAGTGGTGTTACCAGTCCTGCTATCTATCACAGTGGTGTTACCAGTCCTGCTATCTATCACAGTGGTGTTACCAGTCCCGCTATCTATCACAGTGGTGTTACCAGTCCTGCTATCTATCACAGTGGTGTTACCAGTCCTGCTATCTATCACAGTGGTGTTACAGTGGTGTTACCAGTCCTGCTATCTATCACAGTGGTGTTACCAGTCCTGCTCTCTATCACAGTGGTGTTACCAGTCCCGCTATCTATCACAGTGGTGTTACCAGTCCTGCTATCTATCACAGTGGTGTTACCAGTCCTGCTATCTATCACAGTGGTGTTACAGTGGTGTTACCAGTCCTGCTCTCTATCACAGTGGTGTTACCAGTCCTGCTCTCTATCACAGTGGTGTTACCAGTCCCGCTATCTATCACAGTGGTGTTACCAGTCCTGCTCTCTATCACAGTGGTGTTACAGTGGTGTTACCAGTCCTGCTATCTATCACAGTGGTGTTACCAGTCCTGCTATCTATCACAGTGGTGTTACCAGTCCTGCTCTCTATCACAGTGGTGTTACCAGTCCTGCTATCTATCACAGTGGTGTTACCAGTCCTGCTATCTATCACAGTGGTGTTACCAGTCCTGCTCTCTATCACAGTGGTGTTACCAGTCCTGCTATCTATCACAGTGGTGTTACCAGTCCTACTATCTATCACAGTATCACAGTGGTGTTACCAGTCCTACTATCTATCACAGTATCACAGTGGTGTTACCAGTCCTGCTCTCTATCACAGTGGTGTTACCAGTCCTGCTATCTATCACAGTGGTGTTACCAGTCCTGCTCTCTATCACAGTGGTGTTACCAGTCCTGCTCTCTATCACAGTGGTGTTACCAGTCCTGCTATCTATCACAGTGGTGTTACAGTGGTGTTACCAGTCCTGCTCTCTATCACAGTGGTGTTACCAGTCCTGCTCTCTATCACAGTGGTGTTACCAGTCCTGCTCTCTATCACAGTGGTGTTCAGTCCTGCTATCTATCACAGTGGTGTTACCAGTCCTGCTCTCTATCACAGTGGTGTTACCATTCCTGCTCTCTATCACAGTGGTGTTACCAGTCCTGCTCTCTATCACAGTATCACAGTGGTGTTACAGTGGTGTTACCAGTCCTGCTATCTATCACAGTGGTGTTACCAGTCCTGCTCTCTATCACAGTGGTGTTACCAGTCCTGCTCTCTATCACAGTGGTGTTACCAGTCCTGCTCTCTATCACAGTGGTGTTACCAGTCCTGCTATCTATCACAGTGGTGTTACAGTGGTGTTACCAGTCCTGCTATCTATCACAGTGGTGTTACCAGTCCTGCTATCTATCACAGTGGTGTTACCAGTCCTGCTCTCTATCACAGTGGTGTTACCAGTCCTGCTATCTATCACAGTGGTGTTACAGTGGTGTTACCAGTCCTGCTATCTATCACAGTGGTGTTACCAGTCCTGCTATCTATCACAGTGGTGTTACCAGTCCTGCTATCTATCACAGTGGTGTTACCAGTCCTGCTATCTATCACAGTGGTGTTACCAGTCCCGCTCTCTATCACAGTGGTGTTACCAGTCCTGCTCTCTATCACAGTGGTGTTACCAGTCCTGCTATCTATCACAGTGGTGTTACCAGTCCTGCTATCTATCACAGTGGTGTTACAGTGGTGTTACCAGTCCTGCTATCTATCACAGTGGTGTTACCAGTCCTGCTATCTATCACAGTGGTGTTACAGTGGTGTTACCAGTCCTGCTCTCTATCACAGTGGTGTTACCAGTCCTGCTCTCTATCACAGTGGTGTTACCAGTCCCGCTATCTATCACAGTGGTGTTACCAGTCCTGCTCTCTATCACAGTGGTGTTACAGTGGTGTTACCAGTCCTGCTATCTATCATAGTGGTGTTACCAGTCCTGCTCTCTATCACAGTGGTGTTACCAGTCCTGCTCTCTATCACAGTATCACAGTGGTGTTACAGTGGTGTTACCAGTCCTGCTATCTATCACAGTGGTGTTACCAGTCCTGCTCTCTATCACAGTGGTGTTACCAGTCCTGCTCTCTATCACAGTGGTGTTACCAGTCCTGCTCTCTATCACAGTGGTGTTACCAGTCCTGCTATCTATCACAGTGGTGTTACAGTGGTGTTACCAGTCCTGCTATCTATCACAGTGGTGTTACCAGTCCTGCTATCTATCACAGTGGTGTTACAGTGGTGTTACCAGTCCTGCTATCTATCACAGTGGTGTTACCAGTCCTGCTATCTATCACAGTGGTGTTACCAGTCCTGCTATCTATCACAGTGGTGTTACCAGTCCTGCTATCTATCACAGTGGTGTTACCAGTCCCGCTCTCTATCACAGTGGTGTTACCAGTCCTGCTCTCTATCACAGTGGTGTTACCAGTCCTGCTATCTATCACAGTGGTGTTACCAGTCCTGCTATCTATCACAGTGGTGTTACCAGTCCTGCTATCTATCACAGTGGTGTTACAGTGGTGTTACCAGTCCTGCTATCTATCACAGTGGTGTTACCAGTCCTGCTCTCTATCACAGTGGTGTTACCAGTCCTGCTATCTATCACAGTGGTGTTACCAGTCCTGCTATCTATCACAGTGGTGTTACCAGTCCTGCTATCTATCACAGTGGTGTTACAGTGGTGTTACCAGTCCTGCTCTCTATCACAGTGGTGTTACCAGTCCTGCTCTCTATCACAGTGGTGTTACCAGTCCCGCTATCTATCACAGTGGTGTTACCAGTCCTGCTCTCTATCACAGTGGTGTTACAGTGGTGTTACCAGTCCTGCTATCTATCATAGTGGTGTTACCAGTCCTGCTCTCTATCACAGTGGTGTTACCAGTCCTGCTATCTATCACAGTGGTGTTACCAGTCCTGCTCTCTATCACAGTGGTGTTACCAGTCCTGCTATCTATCACAGTGGTGTTACCAGTCCTGCTATCTATCACAGTGGTGTTACCAGTCCTGCTATCTATCACAGTGGTGTTACCAGTCCTGCTATCTATCACAGTGGTGTTACCAGTCCTGCTATCTATCACAGTGGTGTTACCAGTCCTGCTCTCTATCACAGTGGTGTTACCAGTCCTGCTATCTATCACAGTGGTGTTACCAGTCCTACTATCTATCACAGTATCACAGTGGTGTTACCAGTCCTACTATCTATCACAGTCTCACAGTGGTGTTACCAGTCCTGCTCTCTATCACAGTGGTGTTACCAGTCCTGCTCTCTATCACAGTGGTGTTACCAGTCCTGCTCTCTATCACAGTGGTGTTACCAGTCCTGCTATCTATCACAGTGGTGTTACAGTGGTGTTACCAGTCCTGCTCTCTATCACAGTGGTGTTACCAGTCCTGCTCTCTATCACAGTGGTGTTACCAGTCCTGCTCTCTATCACAGTGGTGTTACCAGTCCTGCTATCTATCACAGTGGTGTTACCAGTCCTGCTCTCTATCACAGTGGTGTTACCAGTCCCGCTATCTATCACAGTGGTGTTACCAGTCCTGCTCTCTATCACAGTGGTGTTACAGTGGTGTTACCAGTCCTGCTATCTATCACAGTGGTGTTACCAGTCCTGCTATCTATCACAGTGGTGTTACCAGTCCTGCTCTCTATCACAGTGGTGTTACCAGTCCTGCTCTCTATCACAGTGGTGTTACCAGTCCTGCTCTCTATCACAGTATCACAGTGGTGTTACAGTGGTGTTACCAGTCCTGCTATCTATCACAGTGGTGTTACCAGTCCTGCTCTCTATCACAGTGGTGTTACCAGTCCTGCTCTCTATCACAGTGGTGTTACCAGTCCTGCTCTCTATCACAGTGGTGTTACCAGTCCTGCTATCTATCACAGTGGTGTTACAGTGGTGTTACCAGTCCTGCTATCTATCACAGTGGTGTTACCAGTCCTGCTATCTATCACAGTGGTGTTACCAGTCCTGCTCTCTATCACAGTGGTGTTACCAGTCCTGCTATCTATCACAGTGGTGTTACAGTGGTGTTACCAGTCCTGCTATCTATCACAGTGGTGTTACCAGTCCTGCTATCTATCACAGTGGTGTTACCAGTCCTGCTATCTATCACAGTGGTGTTACCAGTCCTGCTATCTATCACAGTGGTGTTACCAGTCCCGCTATCTATCACAGTGGTGTTACCAGTCCTGCTATCTATCACAGTGGTGTTACCAGTCCTGCTATCTATCACAGTGGTGTTACAGTGGTGTTACCAGTCCTGCTATCTATCACAGTGGTGTTACCAGTCCTGCTCTCTATCACAGTGGTGTTACCAGTCCCGCTATCTATCACAGTGGTGTTACCAGTCCTGCTATCTATCACAGTGGTGTTACCAGTCCTGCTATCTATCACAGTGGTGTTACAGTGGTGTTACCAGTCCTGCTCTCTATCACAGTGGTGTTACCAGTCCTGCTATCTATCACAGTGGTGTTACCAGTCCTGCTCTCTATCACAGTGGTGTTACCAGTCCCGCTATCTATCACAGTGGTGTTACCAGTCCTGCTCTCTATCACAGTGGTGTTACAGTGGTGTTACCAGTCCTGCTATCTATCACAGTGGTGTTACCAGTCCTGCTATCTATCACAGTGGTGTTACCAGTCCTGCTCTCTATCACAGTGGTGTTACCAGTCCTGCTCTCTATCACAGTGGTGTTACCAGTCCTGCTATCTATCACAGTGGTGTTACCAGTCCTGCTCTCTATCACAGTGGTGTTACCAGTCCTGCTATCTATCACAGTGGTGTTACCAGTCCTGCTATCTATCACAGTGGTGTTACCAGTCCTGCTATCTATCACAGTGGTGTTACCAGTCCTGCTCTCTATCACAGTGGTGTTACCAGTCCTGCTATCTATCACAGTGGTGTTAGCAGTCCTGCTATCTATCACAGTATGACAGTGGTGTTACCAGTCCTGCTATCTATCACAGTGGTGTTACCAGTCCTGCTATCTATCACAGTGGTGTTACCAGTCCTGCTATCTATCACAGTGGTGTTACCAGTCCTGCTATCTATCACAGTGGTGTTACAGTGGTGTTACCAGTCCTGCTCTCTATCACAGTGGTGTTACCAGTCCTACTATCTATCACAGTATCACAGTGGTGTTACCAGTCCTGCTATCTATCACAGTGGTGTTACCAGTCCTGCTATCTATCACAGTGGTGTTACCAGTCCTGCTCTCTATCACAGTGGTGTTACCAGTCCTGCTCTCTATCACAGTGGTGTTACCAGTCTATCATTTATTCAACAACACCAAATGAGTAATTTGGCCTGTATCCAACATTCAGTAAAGTAGGCCCCCATACAGACAGAATATTCTGCCATCGGTGACAACTGATGTGTTACTGTAATGAGACCTTATTCAGAGTGAAAACCTGGTAGAGAGACAACCATCACTATACTGCTACTCAGCCCAGGAGGGAGGGAGGGAAACAACCATCACTATACTGCTACTCAGCCCAGGAGGGAGGGAGACAACCATCACTATACTGCTACTCAGCCCAGGAGGGAGGGAGGGAGACAACCATCACTATACTGCTACTCAGCCCAGGAGGGAGGGAGACAACCATCACTATACTGCTACTCAGCCCAGGAGGGAGGGATACTGCTACTCAGCCCAGGAGGGAGGGGGGGAGACAACCATCACTATACTGCTACTCAGCCCAGGAGGGAGGGAGACAACCATCACTATACTGCTACTCAGCCCAGGAGGGAGGGAGGGAAACAACCATCACTATACTGCTACTCAGCCCAGGAGGGAGGGAGGGAGGGAGACAACCATCACTATACTGCTACTCAGCCCAGGAGGGAGGGAGGGAGACAACCATCACTATACTGCTACTCAGCCCAGGAGGGAGGGAGGGAAACAACCATCACTATACTGCTACTCAGCCCAGGAGGGAGGGAGACAACCATCACTATACTGCTACTCAGCCCAGGAGGGAGGAGGGAGAGACAACCATCACTATACTGCTACTCAGCCCAGGAGGGAGGGAGACAACCATCACTATACTGCTACTCAGCCCAGGAGGGAGGGAGGAGGGAGGGAGGGAGGGAGGGAGACAACCATCACTATACTGCTACTCAGCCCAGGAGGGAGGGAGACAACCATCACTATACTGCTACTCAGCCCAGGAGGGAGGGAGGGAGACAACCATCACTATACTGCTACTCAGCCCAGGAGGGAGGGAGGGAAACAACCATCACTATACTGCTACTCAGCCCAGGAGGGAGGGAGACAACCATCACTATACTGCTACTCAGCCCAGGAGGGAGGGAGACAACCATCACTATACTGCTACTCAGCCCAGGAGGGAGGGGGAGGAGACAACCATCACTATGCTACTCAGCCCAGGAGGGAGGGAGGGAGGAGACAACCATCAGCCCAGGGAGGGAGGGAGACAACCATCACTATACTGCTACTCAGGCCAGGAGGGAGGGAGACAACCATCACTATACTGCTACTCAGCCCAGGAGGGAGGGAGGGAGACAACCATCACTATACTGCTACTCAGCCCAGGAGGGAGGGAGACAACCATCACTATACTGCTACTCAGCCCAGGAGGGAGGGAGACAACCATCACTATACTGCTACTCAGCCCAGGAGGGAGGGGGGAGACAACCATCACTATACTGCTACTCAGCCCAGGAGGGAGGGAGACAACCATCACTATACTGCTACTCAGCCCAGGAGGGAGGGAGACAACCATCACTATACTGCTACTCAGCCCAGGAGGGAGGGAGGGGGAGACAACCATCACTATACTGCTACTCAGCCCAGGAGGGAGGGAGACAACCATCACTATACTGCTACTCAGCCCAGGAGGGAGGGAGGGAGACAACCATCACTATACTGCTACTCAGCCCAGGAGGGAGGGAGACAACCATCACTATACTGCTACTCAGCCCAGGAGGGAGGGAGGGAGGGAAACAACCATCACTATACTGCTACTCAGCCCAGGAGGGAGGGAGGGAGGGAGACAACCATCACTATACTGCTACTCAGCCCAGGAGGGAGGGAGGGAGGGAGACAACCATCACTATACTGCTACTCAGCCCAGGAGGGAGGGAGGGAGACAACCATCACTATACTGCTACTCAGCCCAGGAGGGAGGGAGACAACCATCACTATACTGCTACTCAGCCCAGGAGGGAGGGAGACAACCATCACTATACTGCTACTCAGCCCAGGAGGGAGGGAGACAACCATCACTATACTGCTACTCAGCCCAGGAGGGAGGGAGGGAGGGAGACAACCATCACTATACTGCTACTCAGCCCAGGAGGGAGGGAGACAACCATCACTATACTGCTACTCAGCCCAGGAGGGAGGGAGGGAGACAACCATCACTATACTGCTACTCAGCCCAGGAGGGAGGGAGGGAGGGAGACAACCATCACTATACTGCTACTCAGCCCAGGAGGGAGGGAGGGAGACAACCATCACTATACTGCTACTCAGCCCAGGAGGGAGGGAGGGAGGGAGACAACCATCACTATACTGCTACTCAGCCCAGGAGGGAGGGAGACAACCATCACTATACTGCTACTCAGCCCAGGAGGGAGGGAGGGAGGGAGACAACCATCACTATACTGCTACTCAGCCCAGGAGGGAGGGAGGGAGGGAGACAACCATCACTATACTGCTACTCAGCCCAGGAGTAAGGGAGACAACCATCACTATACTGCTACTCAGCCCAGGAGGGAGACAACCATCACTATACTGCTACTAAGCCCAGGAGGGAGGGAGACAACCATCACTATACTGCTACTCAGCCCAGGAGGGAGGGAGACAACCATCACTATACTGCTACTCAGCCCAGGAGGGAGGGAGGGAGGGAGACAACCATCACTATACTGCTACTCAGCCCAGGAGGGAGGGAGACAACCATCACTATACTGCTACTCAGCCCAGGAGGGAGGGAGACAACCATCACTATACTGCTACTCAGCCCAGGAGGGAGGGAGACAACCATCACTATACTGCTACTCAGCCCAGGAGGGAGGGAGGGAAACAACCATCACTATACTGCTACTCAGCCCAGGAGGGAGACAACCATCACTATACTGCTACTAAGCCCAGGAGGGAGGGAGACAACCATCACTATACTGCTACTCAGCCCGGGAGGGAGGGAGACAACCATCACTATACTGCTACTCAGCCCAGGAGGGAGGGAGGGAAACAACCATCACTATACTGCTACTCAGCCCAGGAGGGAGACAACCATCACTATACTGCTACTAAGCCCAGGAGGGAGGGAGACAACCATCACTATACTGCTACTCAGCCCGGGAGGGAGGGAGACAACCATCACTATACTGCTACTCAGCCCAGGAGGGAGGGAGACAACCATCACTATACTGCTACTCAGCCCAGGAGGGAGGGAGACAACCATCACTATACTGCTACTCAGCCCAGGAGGGAGGGAGACAACCATCACTATACTGCTACTCAGCCCAGGAGGGAGGGAGACAACCATCACTATACTGCTACTCAGCCCAGGAGGGAGGGAGACAACCATCACTATACTGCTACTCAGCCCAGGAGTAAGGGAGGGAGGGAGACAACCATCACTATACTGCTACTCAGCCCAGGAGGGAGGGAGACAACCATCACTATACTGCTACTCAGCCCAGGAGGGAGGGAGGGAAACAACCATCACTATACTGCTACTCAGCCCAGGAGGGAGGGAGGGAGGGAGACAACCATCACTATACTGCTACTCAGCCCAGGAGGGAGGGAGGGAGACAACCATCACTATACTGCTACTCAGCCCAGGAGGGAGGGAGGGAGGGAAACAACCATCACTATACTGCTACTCAGCCCAGGAGGGAGGGAGACAACCATCACTATACTGCTACTCAGCCCAGGAGGGAGGGAGGGAAACAACCATCACTATACTGCTACTCAGCCCAGGAGGGAGGGAGTGAGGGAGACAACCATCACTATACTGCTACTCAGCCCAGGAGGGAGGGAGGGAGACAACCATCACTATACTGCTACTCAGCCCAGGAGGGAGGGAGGGAGACAACCATCACTATACTGCTACTCAGCCCAGGAGGGAGGGAGACAACCATCACTATACTGCTACTCAGCCCAGGGGGGGGGGAAACAACCATCACTATACTGCTACTCAGCCCAGGAGGGAGACAACCATCACTATACTGCTACTAAGCCCAGGAGGGAGGGAGACAACCATCACTATACTGCTACTCAGCCCGGGAGGGAGGGAGACAACCATCACTATACTGCTACTCAGCCCAGGAGGGAGGGAGACAACCATCACTATACTGCTACTCAGCCCAGGAGGGAGGGAGACAACCATCACTATACTGCTACTCAGCCCAGGAGGGAGGGAGACAACCATCACTATACTGCTACTCAGCCCAGGAGGGAGGGAGACAACCATCACTATACTGCTACTCAGCCCAGGAGGGAGGGAGACAACCATCACTATACTGCTACTCAGCCCAGGAGTAAGGGAGGGAGGAGACAACCATCACTATACTGCTACTCAGCCCAGGAGGGAGGGAGACAACCATCACTATACTGCTACTAAGCCCAGGAGGGAGGGAGGGAAACAACCATCACTATACTGCTACTCAGCCCAGGAGGGAGGGAGGGAGGGAGACAACCATCACTATACTGCTACTCAGCCCAGGAGGGAGGGAGGGAGACAACCATCACTATACTGCTACTCAGCCCAGGAGGGAGGGAGGGAGGGAAACAACCATCACTATACTGCTACTCAGCCCAGGAGGGAGGGAGACAACCATCACTATACTGCTACTCAGCCCAGGAGGGAGGGAGGGAAACAACCATCACTATACTGCTACTCAGCCCAGGAGGGAGGGAGGGAGGGAGACAACCATCACTATACTGCTACTCAGCCCAGGAGGGAGGGAGGGAGACAACCATCACTATACTGCTACTCAGCCCAGGAGGGAGGGAGGGAGACAACCATCACTATACTGCTACTCAGCCCAGGAGGGAGGGAGACAACCATCACTATACTGCTACTCAGCCCAGGAGGGAGGGAGGGAAACAACCATCACTATACTGCTACTCAGCCCAGGAGGGAGACAACCATCACTATACTGCTACTAAGCCCAGGAGGGAGGGAGACAACCATCACTATACTGCTACTCAGCCCGGGAGGGAGGGAGACAACCATCACTATACTGCTACTCAGCCCAGGAGGGAGGGAGGGAGACAACCATCACTATACTGCTACTCAGCCCAGGAGGGAGGGAGACAACCATCACTATACTGCTACTCAGCCCAGGAGGGAGGGAGACAACCATCACTATACTGCTACTCAGCCCAGGAGGGAGGAGACAACCATCACTATACTGCTACTCAGCCCAGGAGGGAGGAGACAACCATCACTATACTGCTACTCAGCCCAGGAAGGGAGGGAGGGAGACAACCATCACTCACTGCTACTCAGCCCAGGAGGGAGGGAGGGAGACAACCATCACTATACTGCTACTCAGCCCAGGAGGGAGGGAGGGAAACAACCATCACTATACTGCTACTCAGCCCAGGAGGGAGGGAGGGAGGAGACAACCATCACTATACTGCTACTCAGCCCAGGAGGGAGGGAGGGAGACAACCATCACTATACTGCTACTCAGCCCAGGAGGGAGGGAGGGAAACAACCATCACTATACTGCTACTCAGCCCAGGAGGGAGGGAGGGAGGGAGACAACCATCACTATACTGCTACTCAGCCCAGGAGGGAGGGAGGGAGGAAACAACCATCACTATACTGCTACTCAGCCCAGGAGGGAGGGAGACAACCATCACTATACTGCTACTCAGCCCAGGAGGGAGGGGGAGGGAAACAACCATCACTATACTGCTACTCAGCCCAGGAGGGAGGGAGGGAGGGAGGGAGACAACCATCACTATACTGCTACTCAGCCCAGGAGGGAGGGAGGGAGACAACCATCACTATACTGCTACTCAGCCCAGGAGGGAGGGAGGGAGACAACCATCACTATACTGCTACTCAGCCCAGGAGGGAGGGAGACAACCATCACTATACTGCTACTCAGCCCAGGAGGGAGGGGGGGAGACAACCATCACTATACTGCTACTCAGCCCAGGAGGGAGGGAGGGAAACAACCATCACTATACTGCTACTCAGCCCAGGAGGGAGGGAGGGAGGGAGGGAGACAACCATCACTATACTGCTACTCAGCCCAGGAGGGAGGAACAGAGGCTCACTCAGCCCAGGAGGAGGGAGGGAGGCTCTCAGAGACAAGGGAGGTCACTATACTGCTACTCAGCCCAGGAGGGAGGGGGGGAGACAACCATCACTATACTGCTACTCAGCCCAGGAGGGAGGGAGGGAGACAACCATCACTATACTGCTACTCAGCCCAGGAGGGAGGGAGGGAGACAACCATCACTATACTGCTACTCAGCCCAGGAGGGAGGGAGGGAGACAACCATCACTATACTGCTACTCAGCCCAGGAGGGAGGGAGGGAGACAACCATCACTATACTGCTACTCAGCCCAGGAGGGAGGGAGGGAGACAACCATCACTATACTGCTACTCAGCCCAGGAGGGAGGGAGGGAGGGAGACAACCATCACTATACTGCTACTCAGCCCAGGAGGGAGGGAGGGAGACAACCATCACTATACTGCTACTCAGCCCAGGAGGGAGGGAGACAACCATCACTATACTGCTACTCAGCCCAGGAGGACAACCATCACTATACTCAGCCCAGGAGGGAGGGAGACAACCATCACTATACTGCTACTCAGCCCAGGAGGGAGGGAGACAACCATCACTATACTGCTACTCAGCCCAGGAGGGAGGGAGGGAAACAACCATCACTATACTGCTACTCAGCCCAGGAGGGAGGGAGGGAGACAACCATCACTATACTGCTACTCAGCCCAGGAGGGAGGGAGACAACCATCACTATACTGCTACTCAGCCCAGGAGGGAGGGAGACAACCATCACTATACTGCTACTCAGCCCAGGAGGGAGGGAGACAACCATCACTATACTGCTACTCAGCCCAGGAGGGAGGGAGGGAAACAACCATCACTATACTGCTACTCAGCCCAGGAGGGAGGGAGGGAGACAACCATCACTATACTGCTACTCAGCCCAGGAGGGAGGGAGACAACCATCACTATACTGCTACTCAGCCCAGGAGGGAGGGAGACAACCATCACTATACTGCTACTCAGCCCAGGAGGGAGGGAGACAACCATCACTATACTGCTACTCAGCCCAGGAGGGAGGGAGGGAAACAACCATCACTATACTGCTACTCAGCCCAGGAGGGAGGGAGGGAGACAACCATCACTATACTGCTACTCAGCCCAGGAGGGAGGGAGACAACCATCACTATACTGCTACTCAGCCCAGGAGCCTGGGAGAGAGAGGTGATGGCTGACTAAAAGTATTTGTGCAAGTTCTCCCACTTAAAAAGATGAGAGAGGCCTGTAATTTTCATCATAGGTACAATTCAACTATGACAGACAAAATGAGAGAAAAAATCCAGAAAATCACATTGTAGGATTTTAATGAATTTATTTGCAAATTATGTTGGAAAAGCCAGGGAGGGAGGGAGGGAGGGAGGGAGGGAGGGAGGGAGGGAGGGAGGGGGGAGGGAGGGAGGGATGGAGGGAGGGAGGGAGGGAGGGAGGGAGGGAGGGAGGGAGGGAGGGATGGAGGGAGGAGGGAGGGAGGGAGGGAGGGAGGGATGGAGGGAGGGAGGGAGGGAGGGAGGGAGGGAGGGAGGGAGGAGGGAGGGAGGGAGGGAGGGAGGGAGGGAGGGAGGGAGGGAGGAGGAGGGAGGGAGGGATGGAGGGAGGGAGGGAGGGAGGGAGAGGGAGGGATGGAGGGAGGGAGGGAGGGATGGAGGGAGGGATGGAGGGAGGGAGGGAGGGATGGAGGGAGGGGAGGGAGGGAGGGAGGGAGGGAGGGATGGAGGGAGGGAGGGAGGGATGGAGGGAGGGAGGGAGGGAGGGATGGAGGGAGGGAGGGAGGGAGGGAGGGAGGGAGGGAGGGAGACAACCATCCGATGGTTGTCTCCCCCCTCCCTCCTTTTTTCCTGTAGGGTTTTGTTTTTCCACATAGTGAAGTGGCGTCGGTTTTCTCAATGTTATTAGCTTTTTAATAAGTGATATGTTACACTGTTCAGGCTTTCTACTGATACATTTACACCTTCACTATTACAGGGACACATTTTGTCCAGGACGTTGTATAGGATGGATGCTGACTGTGAAGGCTCTGAGAGACTCTGGGTTGAGGTCAGTGGGCTGACTGTGAACGCTCTGAGAGACTCTGGGTTGAGGTCAGTGGGCTGACTGTGAACGCTCTGAGAGACTCTGGGTGGAGGTCAGTGGGCTGACTGTGAAGGCTCTGAGAGACTCTGGGTTGAGGTCAGTGGGCTGACTGTGAAGGCTCTGAGAGACTCTGGGTTGAGGTCAGTGGGCTGACTGTGAACGCTCTGAGAGACTCTGGGTTGAGGTCAGTGGGCTGACTGTGAAGGCTCTGAGAGACTCTGGGTTGAGGTCAGTGGGCTGACTGTGAACGCTCTGAGAGACTCTGGGTGGAGGTCAGTGGGCTGACTGTGAACGCTCTGAGAGACTCTGGGTTGAGGTCAGTGGGCTGAACGCTCTGAGAGACTCTGGGTTGAGGTCAGTGGGCTGACTGTGAACGCTCTGAGAGACTCTGGGTTGAGGTCAGTGGGCTGACTGTGAACGCTCTGAGAGACTCTGGGTTGAGGTCAGTGGGCTGACTGTGAAGGCTCTGAGAGACTCTGGGTTGAGGTCAGTGGGCTGACTGTGAAGGCTCTGAGAGACTCTAGGTTGAGGTCAGTGGGCTGACTGTGAACGCTCTGAGAGACTCTGGGTTGAGGTCAGTGGGCTGATTGTGAAGGCTCTGAGAGACTCTAGGTTGAGGTCAGTGGGCTGACTGTGAACGCTCTGAGAGACTCTGGGTTGAGGTCAGTGGGCTGACTGTGAACGCTCTGAGAGACTCTGGGTGGAGGTCAGTGGGCTGACTGTGAACGCTCTGAGAGACTCTGGGTTGAGGTCAGTGGGCTGACTGAACGCTCTGAGAGACTCTGTGTTGAGGTCAGTGGACTGAACGCTCTGAGAGACTCTGTGTTGAGGTCAGTGGGCTGACTGTGAACGCTCTGAGAGACTCTGGGTGAGGTCAGTGGGCTGACTGTGAACGCTCTCTGGGTTGAGGTCAGTGGGCTGAACGCTCTGAGAGACTCTGGGTTGAGGTCAGTGGGCTGACTGTGAACGCTCTGAGAGACTCTGGGTTGAGGTCAGTGGGCTGAACGCTCTGAGAGACTCTGGGTTGAGGTCAGTGGGCTGACTGTGAACGCTCTGAGAGACTCTGGGTTGAGGTCAGTGGGCTGACTGTGAACGCTCTGAGAGACTCTGGGTGGAGGTCAGTGGGCTGACTGTGAACGCTCTGAGAGACTCTGGGTTGAGGTCAGTGGGCTGACTGTGAACGCTCTGAGAGACTCTGGGTTGAGGTCAGTGGACTGAACGCTCTGAGAGACTCTGTGTTGAGGTCAGTGGGCTGACTGTGAACGCTCTGAGAGACTCTGGGTTGAGGTCAGTGGGCTGACTGTGAACGCTCTGAGAGACTCTGGGTTGAGGTCAGTGGGCTGAACGCTCTGAGAGACTCTGGGTTGAGGTCAGTGGGCTGACTGTGAACGCTCTGAGAGACTCTGGGTTGAGGTCAGTGGGCTGAACGCTCTGAGAGACTCTGGGTTGAGGTCAGTGGGCTGACTGTGAACGCTCTGAGAGACTCTGGGTTGAGGTCAGTGGGCTGACTGTGAACGCTCTGAGAGACTCTGGGTTGAGGTCAGTGGGCTGACTGTGAACGCTCTGAGAGACTCTGGGTTGAGGTCAGTGGGCTGAACGCTCTGAGAGACTCTGGGTTGAGGTCAGTGGGCTGACTGTGAACGCTCTGAGAGACTCTGGGTTGAGGTCAGTGGGCTGACTGTGAACGCTCTGAGAGACTCTGGGTTGAGGTCAGTGGGCTGACTGTGAACGCTCTGAGAGACTCTGGGTTGAGGTCAGTGGGCTGAACGCTCTGAGAGACTCTGGGTTGAGGTCAGTGGGCTGACTGTGAACGCTCTGAGAGACTCTGGGTTGAGGTCAGTATTAAAGTAGTCTACAGTACTACTGCCAAGAGATGAGCTGTAGGTGTACCTACCATAGGAGTCCCCTCGAAGCCTACCATTGACTATGTACATACCCAGCATGCAACAGAGCTGTGAGCTCTCTCTCTCCTCTCTCCCCCTCCCCTGGTGACCAGCTTAGACAATCTATATTTAATTGGGTCCTACCTCTGTTCTCCTCTTATGGCTTCACAGCTTTAACAGTTCATATATTCAGGTGGCTGAACAGGGCAGGTCTCAGAACAGGGCAGGTCTCAGAACAGGGCAGGTCTCAGAACAGGGCAGGTCTCAGAACAGAGCAGGTCTCAGAACAGGGCAGGTCTCAGAACAGGGCAGGTCTCAGAACAGGGCAGGTCTCAGAACAGGGCAGGTCTCAGAACAGGGCAGGTCTCAGAACAGGGCAGGTCTCAGAACAGGGCAGGTCTCAGAACAGGGCAGGTCTCAGAACAGAGCAGGTCTCAGAACAGAGCAGGTCTCAGAACAGGACAGGTCTCAGAACGGAGCAGAGCAGGTCTCAGAACAGGGCAGGTCTCAGAACAGGGCAGGTCTCAGAACAGGGCAGGTCTCAGAACAGAGCAGGTCTCAGAACAGAGCAGGTCTCAGAACAGGGCAGGTCTCAGAACAGGGCAGGTCTCAGAACAGGGCAGGTCTCAGAACAGGGCAGGTCTCAGAACAGGGCAGGTCTCAGAACAGAGCAGGTCTCAGAACAGAGCAGGTCTCAGAACAGGACAGGTCTCAGAACGGAGCAGAGCAGGTCTCAGAACAGGGCAGGTCTCAGAACAGGGCAGGTCTCAGAACAGGGCAGGTCTCAGAACAGAGCAGGTCTCAGAACAGAGCAGGTCTCAGAACAGGGCAGGTCTCAGAACAGGGCAGGTCTCAGAACAGGGCAGGTCTCAGAACAGGGCAGGTCTCAGAACAGGACAGGTCTCAGAACGGAACAGAGCAGGTCTCAGAACAGGGCAGGTCTCAGAACAGGGCAGGTCTCAGAACAGGGCAGGTCTCAGAACAGAGCAGGTCTCAGAACAGGGCAGGTCTCAGAACAGGGCAGGTCTCAGAACAGAGCAGGTCTCAGAACAGGGCAGGTCTCAGAACAGGGCAGGTCTCAGAACAGGGCAGGTCTCAGAACAGGGCAGGTCTCAGAACAGAGCAAGTCTCAGAACAGGGCAGGTCTCAGAACATGTTAGTGGTAAGGCAGAGGAGAGCGGGAGGGATGAGGAAAGAGAGAAGAGAGAGGATCTAGGAACAGGAGGGAGAGAGAAAGAGAGAATGGGACAAGGTAGAGGAGAGAGGGGGAGAAGAGAGAGTGAGGGCGAGAAAAGAGAGAAAGAGACAGGGTAGAGGAGAGAGGGGGAGAAGAGAGAGAGAGGATCTAGGGAGAGGAGGGAGAGAGAAAGAAAGAAAGGGACAAGGTAGAGGAGAGAGGGGGAGAAGAGAGAGAGAGAGAGACAGGGTAGAGGAGAGAAGAGAGAGAGAGGGAGAGAGACAGGGTAGAGGAGAGAAGAGACAGGGTAGAGGAGAGAAGAGACAGGGTAAAGGAGAGAAGAGAGAGAGACAGGGTAGAGAAGAGAGAGAGAGAGAGACAGGGTAGAGGAGAGAAGAGACAGGGTAGAGGAGAGAAGAGACAGGGTAGAGGAGAGAGAGACAGGGTAGAGGAGAGAGAGACAGGGTAGAGGAGGGAGAGACAGGGTAGAGGAGAGAAGAGACAGGGTAAAGGAGAGAAGAGACAGGATAGAGGAGAGAAGAGACAGGGTAGAGAAGAGAGAGAGACAAGGTAGAGGAGAGAGAGACAGGATATAGGAGAGAAGAGACAGGGTAGAGAAGATAGAGAGACAGGGTAGAGGAGAGAGAGAGAGACAGGGTAAAGGAGAGAGAGACAGGGTAGAGGAGAGAAGAGAGAGAGAGACAGGGTAAAGGAGAGAAGAGACAGGGTAGAGGAGAGAAGAGAGAGACAGGGTAGAGGAGAGAGAGACAGGGTAGAGGAGAGAAGAGACAGGGTAGAGGAGAGAAGAGAGAGACAGGGTAGAGGAGAGAGAGACAGGGTAGAGGAGAGAAGAGACAGGGTAGAGGAGAGAAGAGACAGGGTAGAGGAGAGAAGAGACAGGGTAAAGGAGAGAAGAGACAGGGTAAAGGAGAGAGAGAGAGACAGGGTAGAGGAGAGAAGAGAGAGAGAGACAGGGTAGAGGAGAGAAGAGACAGGGTAGAGGAGAGAAGAGACAGGGTAGAAGAGAGAAGAGACAGGGTAGAGGAGAGAAGAGACAGGGTAGAGGAGAGAAGAGACAGGGTAGAGGAGAGAAGAGACAGGGTAGAGGAGAGAAGAGACAGGGTAGAGGAGAGAAGAGAGAGAGAGACAGGGTAGAGGAGAGAGAGACAGGGTAGAGGAGAGAAGAGACAGGGTAGAGGAGAGAGAGACAGGGTAGAGGAGAGAAGAGACAGGGTAGAGGAGAGAAGAGAGAGAGACAGGGTAGAGGAGAGAAGAGACAGGGTAGATGAGAGAAGAGAAAGGGTAGAGGAGAGAAGAGACAGGGTAAAGGAGAGAGAGAGAGACAGGGTAGAGGAGAGAAGAGAGAGAGAGACAGGGTAGAGGAGAGAAGAGACAGGGTAGAGGAGAGAGAGACAGGGTAGAGGAGAGAGAGACAGGGTAGAGGAGAGAAGAGACAGGGTAGAGGAGAGAAGAGACAGGGTAGAGGAGAGAAGAGACAGGGTAGAGGAGAGAAGAGACAGGGTAGAGGAGAGAAGAGACAGGGTAGAGGAGAGAAGAGACAGGGTAGAGGAGAGAAGAGACAGGGTAGAGGAGAGAGGAGAGAGAGACAGGGTAGAGGACAGGGTAGAGGAGAGAGAGACAGGGTAGAGGAGAGAGAGACAGGGTAGAGGAGAGAAGAGAGAGAGACAGGGTAGAGGAGAGAAGAGAGAGAGAGACAGGGTAGAGGAGAGAGAGAGAGAGACAGAGAGAGGAGAGAGAGAGACAGGGTAGAGGAGAGAGAGAGAGAGAGAGAGAGGGAGAGAGAGAGAGAGAGAGAGAGAGAGAGACAGAGAGAGAGAGAGAGACAGAGAGAGAGACAGAGAGAGAGAGAGAGACAGAGAGAGAGACAGAGAGAGACAGAGAGAGAGAGACAGAGAGAGAGAGAGAGAGAGAGAGAGAGAGAGAGAGAGAGAGACAGAGAGAGAGAGAGACAGAGAGAGAGACAGAGAGAGAGAGAGAGAGAGAGAGAGAGAGAGAGAGAGAGAGAGAGAGAGATGGTAAAGGTGGTGGCTTTGGAGCAGCTCTCATTAAGAATTCACTTTTAATTAGGTCTCCCTCAACAAAGGACTGGGCCCAGACGTGGCCTGGATAACACACACAGACATACACACACTCCCTGTTCACAGAAACCGATGTACTGGCAGGGAACGGGGTTCACATGAAGTCCCTCTGCCTCCATCTTCCCATTGGAGGAGAAGGTCAGAGGGGAGGGACCTCCTGGCTTTCTCATCCAATGGGATTTAATAAGAAGTCGGGGAGAAAGGACTCAAGGAGTATGTTCTTTGAGATTGTCCCAATGCTCTCTCTCTTAATAATTACCTTCTCTACTCAGTCTCTTTTCCCTGCTCCTCTGTCCTCTGATGGACTGGTGTTGACTCATTACCAACCACTTGTCTCTGTGTGTCTCCAGTCCTGTCTGCTCCTCTGTCCTCTGATGGACTGGTGTTGACTCATTACCAACCACTTGTCTCTGTGTGTCTCCAGTCCTGTCTGCTCCTCTGTCCTCTGATGGACTGGAGGACTGGTGTTGACTCATTACCAACCACTTGTCTCTTGTGTGTCTCCAGTCCTGTCTGCTCCTCTGTCCTCTGATGGACGGTGTTGACTCATTACCAACCACTTGTCTCTGTGTGTCTCCAGTCCTGTCTGCTCCTCTGTCCTCTGATGGACTGGAGGACTGGTGTTGACTCATTACCAACCACTTGTCTCTGTGTGTCTCCAGTCCTGTCTGCTCCTCTGTCCTCTGATGGACTGGTGTTGACTCATTACCAACCACTTGTCTCTGTGTCTCCAGTCCTGTCTGCTCCTCTGTCCTCTGATGGACTGGAGGACTGGTGTTTACTCATTACCAACCACTTGTCTCTGTGTGTCTCCAGTCCTGTCTGCTCCTCTGTCCTCTGATGGACTGGTGTTGACTCATTACCAACCACTTGTCTCTGTGTCTCCAGTCCTGTCCTGGCCTCTCCTCAGTGTGGGGACTGGTGTTTACTCATTACCAACCACTTGTCTCTGTGTGTCTCCAGTCCTGTCTGCTCCTCTGTCCTCTGATGGACTGGTGTTGACTCATTACCAACCACTTGTCTCTGTGTCTCCAGTCCTGTCCTGGCCTCTCCTCAGTGTGGGGACTGGTGTTTACTCATTACCAACCACTTGTCTCTGTGTGTCTCCAGTCCTGTCCTGGCCTCTCCTCAGTGTGGGGACTGGTGTTTACTCATTACCAACCACTTGTCTCTGTGTGTCTCCAGTCCTGTCCTGGCCTCTCCTCAGTGTGGGGACTGGTGTTGACTCATTACCAACCACTTGTCTCTGTGTGTCTCCAGTCCTGTCCTGGCCTCTCCTCAGTGTGGGGACTGGTGTTGACTCATTACCAACCACTTGTCTCTGTGTGTCTCCAGTCCTGTCCTGGCCTCTCCTCAGTGTGGGGACTGGTGTTGACTCATTACCAACCACTTGTCTCTGTGTGTCTCCAGTCCTGTCCTGGCCTCTCCTCAGTGTGGGGACTGGTGTTGACTCATTACCAACCACTTGTCTCTGTGTGTCTCCAGTCCTGTCCTGGCCTCTCCTCAGTGTGGGGACTGGTGTTGACTCATTACCAACCACTTGTCTCTGTGTGTCTCCAGTCCTGTCCTGGCCTCTCCTCAGTGTGGGGACTGGTGTTGACTCATTACCAACCACTTGTCTCTGTGTGTCTCCAGTCCTGTCCTGGCCTCTCCTCAGTGTGGGGACTGGTGTTGACTCATTACCAACCACTTGTCTCTGTGTGTCTCCAGTCCTGTCCTGGCCTCTCCTCAGTGTGGGGACTGGTGTTGACTCATTACCAACCACTTGTCTCTGTGTGTCTCCAGTCCTGTCCTGGCCTCTCCTCAGTGTGGGGACTGGTGTTGACTCATTACCAACCACTTGTCTCTGTGTGTCTCCAGTCCTGTCCTGGCCTCTCCTCAGTGTGGGGACTGGTGTTGACTCATTACCAACCACTTGTCTCTGTGTGTCTCCAGTCCTGTCCTGGCCTCTCCTCAGTGTGGGGACTGGTGTTTACTCATTACCAACCACTTGTCTCTGTGTGTCTCCAGTCCTGTCCTGGCCTCTCCTCAGTGTGGGGACTGGTGTTTACTCATTACCAACCACTTGTCTCTGTGTCTCCAGTCCTGTCCTGGCCTCTCCTCAGTGTGGGGACTGGTGTTGACTCATTACCAACCACTTGTCTCTGTGTGTCTCCTGTCCTGGCCTCTCCTCAGTGTGGGGACTGGTGTTGACTCATTACCAACCACTTGTCTCTGTGTCTCCAGTCCTGTCCTGGCCTCTCCTCAGTGTGGGGACTGGTGTTGACTCATTACCAACCACTTGTCTCTGTGTGTCTCCAGTCCTGTCTGCTCCTCTGTCCTCTGATGGACTGGTGTTGACTCATTACCAACCACTTGTCTCTGTGTGTCTCCAGTCCTGTCTGCTCCTCTGTCCTCTGATGGACTGGAGGACTGGTGTTGACTCATTACCAACCACTTGTCTCTGTGTGTCTCCAGTCCTGTCTGCTCCTCTGTCCTCTGATGGACTGGTGTTGACTCATTACCAACCACTTGTCTCTGTGTGTCTCCTGTCCTGGCCTCTCCTCAGTGTGGGGACTGGTGTTGACTCATTACCAACCACTTGTCTCTGTGTCTCCAGTCCTGTCTGCTCCTCTGTCCTCTGATGGACTGGTGTTGACTCATTACCAACCACTTGTCTCTGTGTCTCCAGTCCTGTCTGGCCTCTCCTCTGATGGACTGTGTGACTCATTACCAACCACTTGTCTCTGGGTCTCCAGTCCTGTCCTGGCCTCTCCTCAGTGTGACTGGTGTTGATTCACCAACCACTTGTCTCTGTGTGTCTCCAGTCCTGTCCTGGCCTCTCC
Source organism: Oncorhynchus nerka (assembly GCF_034236695.1). Classification (NCBI taxonomy): domain Eukaryota; kingdom Metazoa; phylum Chordata; class Actinopteri; order Salmoniformes; family Salmonidae; genus Oncorhynchus; species Oncorhynchus nerka. The sequence continues at coordinate 880,065 of NC_088403.1, forward strand.
TCAGTGTGGGGACTGGTGTTGACTCATTACCAACCACTTGTCTCTGTGTCTCCAGTCCTGTCCTGGCCTCTCCTCAGTGTGGGGACTGGTGTTGACTCATTACCAACCACTTGTCTCTGTGTGTCTCCAGTCCTGTCCTGGCCTCTCCTCAGTGTGGGGACTGGTGTTGACTCATTACCAACCACTTGTCTCTGTGTGTCTCCAGTCCTGTCCTGGCCTCTCCTCAGTGTGGGGACTGGTGTTGACTCATTACCAACCACTTGTCTCTGTGTGTCTCCAGTCCTGTCCTGGCCTCTCCTCAGTGTGGGGACCGGGAGATCTATAAGGACATCATGTGTTTCGTCAAGACTCAGATGGTGGAGAAACCAGAACATAACCAGGTATGGTAGGAACCAGAACATAACCAGGTATGATAGAAACCAGAACATAAACAGAACATAACCAGGTATGGTAGGAACCAGAACAACCAGGTATGATAGGAACCAGAACATAACCAGGTATGGTAGGAACCAGAACATAACCAGGTATGGTAGGAACCAGAACAACCAGGTATGGTAGGAACCAGAACATAACCAGGTATGGTAGGAAACAGAACATAACCAGGTATGGTAGGAACCAGAACATAACCAGGTATGGTAGAAACCAGAACATAACCAGGTATGGTAGGAACCAGAACATAACCAGGTATGGTAGGAACCAGAACATAACCAGGTATGGTAGGAACCAGAACATAACCAGGTATGGTAGGAACCAGAACATAACCAGGTATGGTAGGAACCAGAACAACCAGGTATGGGAGGAACCAGAACATAACCAGAACATAACCAGGTATGGTAGGAACCAGAACATAACCAGGTATGGTAGGAACCAGAACATAACCAGGTATGGTAGGAACCAGAACAACCAGGTATGGGAGGAACCAGAACATAACCAGAACATAACCAGGTATGGTAGGAACCAGAACATAACCAGGTATGGTAGGAACCAGAACATAACCAGGTATGGTAGGAACCAGAACATAACCAGGTATGATAGAAACCAGAACATAACCAGAACATAACCAGGTATGGTAGGAACCAGAATATAACCAGGTATGGTAGGAAACAGAACATAACCAGGTATGGTAGAAACCAGAACATAACCAGGTATGGTAGGAACCAGAACATAACCAGAACATAACCAGGTATGGTAGAAACCAGAACATAACCAGAACATAACCAGGTATGGTAGGAACCAGAACATAACCAGGTATGGTAGGAACCAGAACATAACCAGAACATAACCAGGTATGGTAGGAACCAGAACATAACCAGAACATAACCAGGTATGGTAGGAACCAGAACATAACCAGGTATGGTAGGAACCAGAACATAACCAGAACATAACCAGGTATGGTAGGAACCAGAACATAACCAGCACATAACCAGGTATGGTAGGAACCAGAACATAACCAGAACAACCAGGTATGGTAGGAACCAGAACATAACCTGGTATGGTAGGACCAGAACATAACCAGGTATGGTAGGAACCAGAACATAACCAGGTATGGTAGGAACCAGAACATAACCAGGTATGGTAGAAACCAGAACTGTCTGTCTGTCCTCCAGATAACAGGTTCTCTCTCCCTATAGGACCTGTCTGTCTGTCTGTCCTCCAGGTAACAGGTTCTCTCTCCCTATAGGACCTGTCTGTCCTCCAGGTAACAGGTTCTCTCTCCCTATAGGACCTGTCTGTCTGTCCTCCAGATAACAGGTTCTCTCTCCGTATAGGACCTGTCTGTCTGTCCTCCAGATAACAGGTTCTCTCTCCGTATAGGACCTGTCTGTCTGTCCTCCAGGTAACAGGTTCTCTCTCCGTATAGGACCTGTCTGTCCTCCAGGTAACAGGTTCTCTCTCCCTATAGGACCTGTCTGTCTGTCCTCCAGGTAACAGGTTCTCTCTCCGTATAGGACCTGTCTGTCTGTCCTCCAGGTAACAGGTTCTCTCTCCGTATAGGACCTGTCTGTCTGTCTGTCTGTCCTCCAGATAACAGGTTCTCTCTCCGTATAGGACCTGTCTGTCTGTCCTCCAGGTAACAGGTTCTCTCTCCGTATAGGACCTGTCTGTCTGTCCTCCAGGTAACAGGTTCTCTCTCCGTATAGGACCTGTCTGTCCTCCAGGTAACAGGTTCTCTCTCCGTATAGGACCTGTCTGTCTGTCCTCCAGAAAACAGGTTCTCTCTCCCTATAGGACCTGTCTGTCTGTCCTCCAGGTAACAGGTTCTCTCTCCATATAGGACCTGTCTGTCTGTCCTCCAGGTAACAGGTTCTCTCTCCGTATAGGACCTGTCTGTCTGTCCTCCAGGTAACAGGTTCTCTCTCCCTATAGGACCTGTCTGTCCTCCAGGTAACAGGTTCTCTCTCCGTATAGGACCTGTCTGTCTGTCCTCCAGGTAACAGGTTCTCTCTCCCTATAGGACCTGTCTGTCTGTCTGTCCTCCAGGTAACAGGTTCTCTCTCCCTATAGGACCTGTCTGTCTGTCTGTCCTCCAGGTAACAGGTTCTCTCTCCGTATAGGACCTGTCTGTCTGTCTGTCTGTCCTCCAGATAACAGGTTCTCTCTCCGTATAGGACCTGTCTGTCTGTCCTCCAGGTAACAGGTTCTCTCTCCGTATAGGACCTGTCTGTCTGTCCTCCAGGTAACAGGTTCTCTCTCCCTATAGGACCTGTCTGTCTGTCCTCCAGATAACAGGTTCTCTCTCCCTATAGGACCTGTCTGTCTGTCCTCCAGGTAACAGGTTCTCTCTCCATATAGGACCTGTCTGTCTGTCCTCCAGGTAACAGGTTCTCTCTCCGTATAGGACCTGTCTGTCTGTCCTCCAGGTAACAGGTTCTCTCTCCCTATAGGACCTGTCTGTCTGTCCTCCAGGTAACAGGTTCTCTCTCCGTATAGGACCTGTCTGTCTGTCCTCCAGGTAACAGGTTCTCTCTCCCTATAGGACCTGTCTGTCTGTCTGTCCTCCAGGTAACAGGTTCTCTCTCCGTATAGGACCTGTCTGTCTGTCCTCCAGGTAACAGGTTCTCTCTCCCTATAGGACCTGTCTGTCTGTCTGTCCTCCAGGTAACAGGTTCTCTCTCCGTATAGGACCTGTCTGTCTGTCCTCCAGATAACAGGTTCTCTCTCCCTATAGGACCTGTCTGTCTGTCCTCCAGGTAACAGGTTCTCTCTCCGTACAGGACCTGTCTGTCTGTCCTCCAGGTAACAGGTTCTCTCTCCGTATAGGACCTGTCTGTCCTCCAGGTAACAGGTTCTCTCTCCGTATAGGACCTGTCTGTCCTCCAGATAACAGATTCTCTCTCCGTATAGGACCTGTCTGTCCTCCAGGTAACAGGTTCTCTCTCCGTATAGGACCTGTCTGTCCTCCAGGTAACAGATTCTCTCTCCGTATAGGACCTGTCTGTCTGTCCTCCAGATAACAGGTTCTCTCTCCGTATAGGACCTGTCTGTCTGTCCTCCAGGTAACAGGTTCTCTCTCCGTATAGGACCTGTCTGTCTGTCTGTCTGTCCTCCAGATAACAGGTTCTCTCTCCGTATAGGACCTGTCTGTCTGTCCTCCAGATAACAGGTTCTCTCTCCGTATAGGACCTGTCTGTCTGTCCTCCAGATAACAGGTTCTCTCTCCGTATAGGACCTGTCTGTCTGTCCTCCAGGTAACAGGTTCTCTCTCCTTATAGGACCTGTCTGTCCTCCAGGTAACAGGTTCTCTCTCCGTATAGGACCTGTCTGTCTGTCCTCCAGGTAACAGGTTCTCTCTCCGTATAGGACCTGTCTGTCTGTCCTCCAGGTAACAGGTTCTTCTCTCTCCGTATAGGACCTGTCTGTCCTCCAGATAACAGGTTATCTCCGTATAGGACCTGTCTGTCTGTCCTCCAGATAACAGGTTCTCTCTCCTTATAGGACCTGTCTGTCTGTCCTCCAGGTAACAGGTTCTCTCTCCGTATAGGACCTGTCTGTCTGTCCTCTAGATAACAGGTTCTCTCTCCGTATAGGACCTGTCTGTCTGTCCTCCAGGTAACAGGTTCTCTCTCCGTATAGGACCTGGTAACAGGTTCTGTCCTGTCTGTCCTCCAGGTAACAGGTTCTCTCTCCGTATAGGACCTGTCTGTCTGTCCTCCAGGTAACAGGTTCTCTCTCCCGTATAGGACCTGTCTGTCTGTCCTCCAGGTAACAGGTTCTCTCTCCGTATAGGACCTGTCTGTCTGTCCTCCAGGTAACAGGTTCTCTCTCCGTATAGGACCTGTCTGTCTGTCCTCCAGGTAACAGGTTCTCTCTCCGTATAGGACCTGTCTGTCTGTCCTCCAGATAACAGGTTCTCTCTCCGTATAGGACCTGTCTGTCTGTCCTCCAGATAACAGGTTCTCTCTCCGTATAGGACCTGTCTGTCTGTCCTCTAACAGGTTCTCTCTCCGTATAGGACCTGTCTGTCTGTCTGTCCTCCAGATAACAGGTTCTCTCTCCGTATAGGACCTGTCTGTCTGTCCTCCAGGTAACAGGTTCTCTCTCCGTATAGGACCTGTCTGTCCTCCAGATAACAGGTTCTCTCTCCGTATAGGACCTGTCTGTCTGTCCTCCAGGTAACAGGTTCTCTCTCCGTATAGGACCTGTCTGTCCTCCAGGTAACAGGTTCTCTCTCCGTATAGGACCTGTCTGTCTGTCCTCCAGGTAACAGGTTCTCTCTCCGTATAGGACATGTCTCTGTCTGTCTCCTCCAGGTAACAGGTTCTCTCTCCGTATAGGACCTGTCTGTCTGTCCTGTCCTCCAGATAACAGGTTCTCTCTCCGTATAGGACCTGTCTGTCTGTCCTCCAGGTAACAGGTTCTCTCTCCGTATAGGACCTGTCTGTCTGTCCTCCAGGTAACAGGTTCTCTCTCCCTATAGGACCTGTCTGTCCTCCAGGTAACAGGTTCTCTCTCCGTATAGGACCTGTCTGTCTGTCCTCCAGGTAACAGGTTCTCTCTCCGTATAGGACCTGTCTGTCTGTCCTCCAGGTAACAGGTTCTCTCTCCCTATAGGACCTGTCTGTCTGTCCTCCAGATAACAGGTTCTCTCTCCCTATAGGACCTGTCTGTCTGTCCTCCAGGTAACAGGCTCTCTCTCCATATAGGACCTGTCTGTCTGTCTCCAGGTCCTTCCAGGTAAGGTAACAGGTTCTCTCTCCGTATAGGACCTGTCTGTCTGTCCTCCAGGTAACAGGTTCTCTCTCCGTATAGGACCTGTCTGTCTGTCCTCCAGGTAACAGGTTCTCTCTCCGTATAGGACCTGTCTGTCTAACAGGTTCTCTCTCCGGGACCTGTCTGTCTGTCCTCCAGGTAACAGGTTCTCTCTCCCTATAGGACCTGTCTGTCTGTCTGTCCTCCAGGTAACAGGTTCTCTCTCCCTATAGGACCTGTCTGTCTGTCTGTCCTCCAGGTAACAGGTTCTCTCTCCGTATAGGACCTGTCTGTCTGTCTGTCCTCCAGATAACAGGTTCTCTCTCCCTATAGGACCTGTCTGTCTGTCCTCCAGATAACAGGTTCTCTCTCCCTATAGGACCTGTCTGTCTGTCTGTCCTCCAGGTAACAGGTTCTCTCTCCGTATAGGACCTGTCTGTCTGTCCTCCAGGTAACAGGTTCTCTCTCCCTATAGGACCTGTCTGTCTGTCCTCCAGGTAACAGGTTCTCTCTCCGTATAGGACCTGTCTGTCTGTCCTCCAGATAACAGGTTCTCTCTCCCTATAGGACCTGTCTGTCTGTCCTCCAGGTAACAGGTTCTCTCTCCGTACAGGACCTGTCTGTCTGCCCTCCAGGTAACAGGTTCTCTCTCCGTATAGGACCTGTCTGTCCTCCAGGTAACAGGTTCTCTCTCCGTATAGGACCTGTCTGTCCTCCAGATAACAGGACTCTCTCCGTCCTGTCTGTCCTCCAGGTAACCAGGTTCTCAGGACCTTCTCTCTCCAGGTAACAGTATAGGACCTGTCTGTCTGTCCTCCAGGTAACAGATTCTCTCTCCGTATAGGACCTGTCTGTCTGTCCTCCAGATAACAGGTTCTCTCTCCGTATAGGACCTGTCTGTCTGTCCTCCAGGTAACAGGTTCTCTCTCCGTATAGGACCTGTCTGTCTGTCTGTCTGTCCTCCAGATAACAGGTTCTCTCTCCGTATAGGACCTGTCTGTCTGTCCTCCAGATAACAGGTTCTCTCTCCGTATAGGACCTGTCTGTCTGTCCTCCAGATAACAGGTTCTCTCTCCGTATAGGACCTGTCTGTCTGTCCTCCAGGTAACAGGTTCTCTCTCCTTATAGGACCTGTCTGTCCTCCAGGTAACAGGTTCTCTCTCCGTATAGGACCTGTCTGTCTGTCCTCCAGGTAACAGGTTCTCTCTCCGTATAGGACCTGTCTGTCTGTCCTCCAGGTAACAGGTTCTTCTCTCTCCGTATAGGACCTGTCTGTCCTCCAGATAACAGGTTATCTCCGTATAGGACCTGTCTGTCTGTCCTCCAGATAACAGGTTCTCTCTCCTTATAGGACCTGTCTGTCTGTCCTCCAGGTAACAGGTTCTCTCTCCGTATAGGACCTGTCTGTCTGTCCTCTAGATAACAGGTTCTCTCTCCGTATAGGACCTGTCTGTCTGTCCTCCAGGTAACAGGTTCTCTCTCCGTATAGGACCTGTCTGTCCTCCAGGTAACAGGTTCTCTCTCCGTATAGGACCTGTCTGTCCTCCAGGTAACAGGTTCTCTCTCCGTATAGGACCTGTCTGTCCTCCAGGTAACAGGTTCTCTCTCCGTATAGGACCTGTCTGTCTGTCCTCCAGGTAACAGGTTCTCTCTCCGTATAGGACCTGTCTGTCTGTCCTCCAGGTAACAGGTTCTCTCTCCGTATAGGACCTGTCTGTCTTTCCTCCAGGTAACAGGTTCTCTCTCCGTATAGGACCTGTCTGTCCTCCAGGTAACAGGTTCTCTCTCCGTATAGGACCTGTCTGTCTGTCCTCCAGATAACAGGTTCTCTCTCCGTATAGGACCTGTCTGTCTGTCCTCCAGGTAACAGGTTCTCTCTCCGTATAGGACCTGTCTGTCTGTCTGTCCTCCAGATAACAGGTTCTCTCTCCGTATAGGACCTGTCTGTCTGTCCTCCAGGTAACAGGTTCTCTCTCCGTATAGGACCTGTCTGTCCTCCAGGTAACAGGTTCTCTCTCCGTATAGGACCTGTCTGTCTGTCCTCCAGGTAACAGGTTCTCTCTCCGTATAGGACCTGTCTGTCCTCCAGATAACAGGTTCTCTCTCCGTATAGGACCTGTCTGTCTGTCCTCCAGGTAACAGGTTCTCTCTCCGTATAGGACATGTCTGTCTGTCCTCCAGGTAACAGGTTCTCTCTCCGTATAGGACCTGTCTGTCTGTCCTCCAGGTAACAGGTTCTCTCTCCGTATAGGACCTGTCTGTCTGTCTGTCCAGATAACAGGTTCTCTCTCCGTATAGGACCTGTCTGTCTGTCCTCCAGGTAACAGGTTCTCTCTCCGTATAGGACCTGTCTGTCCTCCAGGTAACAGGTTCTCTCTCCCTATAGGACCTGTCTGTCTGTCCTCCAGGTAACAGGTTCTCTCTCCGTATATGACCTGTCTGTCTGTCCTCCAGGTAACAGGTTCTCTCTCCGTATAGGACCTGTCTGTCTGTCCTCCAGGTAACAGGTTCTCTCTCCCTATAGGACCTGTCTGTCTGTCCTCCAGATAACAGGTTCTCTCTCCCTATAGGACCTGTCTGTCTGTCCTCCAGGTAACAGGTTCTCTCTCCATATAGGACCTGTCTGTCTGTCCTCCAGGTAACAGGTTCTCTCTCCGTATAGGACCTGTCTGTCTGTCCTCCAGGTAACAGGTTCTCTCTCCCTATAGGACCTGTCTGTCCTCCAGGTAACAGGTTCTCTCTCCGTATAGGACCTGTCTGTCCTCCAGGTAACAGGTTCTCTCTCCGTATAGGACCTGTCTGTCTGTCCTCCAGATAACAGGTTCTCTCTCCGTATAGGACCTGTCTGTCTGTCCTCCAGGTAACAGGTTCTCTCTCCGTATAGGACCTGTCTGTCTGTCTGTCCTCCAGATAACAGGTTCTCTCTCCGTATAGGACCTGTCTGTCTGTCCTCCAGGTAACAGGTTCTCTCTCCGTATAGGACCTGTCTGTCCTCCAGATAACAGGTTCTCTCTCCGTATAGGACCTGTCTGTCTGTCCTCCAGGTAACAGGTTCTCTCTCCGTATAGGACCTGTCTGTCCTCCAGATAACAGGTTCTCTCTCCGTATAGGACCTGTCTGTCTGTCCTCCAGGTAACAGGTTCTCTCTCCGTATAGGACATGTCTGTCTGTCCTCCAGGTAACAGGTTCTCTCTCCGTATAGGACCTGTCTGTCTGTCCTCCAGGTAACAGGTTCTCTCTCCGTATAGGACCTGTCTGTCTGTCTGTCTGTCCTCCAGATAACAGGTTCTCTCTCCGTATAGGACCTGTCTGTCTGTCCTCCAGGTAACAGGTTCTCTCTCCGTATAGGACCTGTCTGTCCTCCAGGTAACAGGTTCTCTCTCCCTATAGGACCTGTCTGTCTGTCCTCCAGGTAACAGGTTCTCTCTCCGTATAGGACCTGTCTGTCTGTCCTCCAGGTAACAGGTTCTCTCTCCGTATAGGACCTGTCTGTCTGTCCTCCAGGTAACAGGTTCTCTCTCCCTATAGGACCTGTCTGTCTGTCCTCCAGATAACAGGTTCTCTCTCCCTATAGGACCTGTCTGTCTGTCCTCCAGGTAACAGGTTCTCTCTCCATATAGGACCTGTCTGTCTGTCCTCCAGGTAACAGGTTCTCTCTCCGTATAGGACCTGTCTGTCTGTCCTCCAGGTAACAGGTTCTCTCTCCCTATAGGACCTGTCTGTCCTCCAGGTAACAGGTTCTCTCTCCGTATAGGACCTGTCTGTCTGTCCTCCAGGTAACAGGTTCTCTCTCCCTATAGGACCTGTCTGTCTGTCTGTCCTCCAGGTAACAGGTTCTCTCTCCGTATAGGACCTGTCTGTCTGTCCTCCAGGTAACAGGTTCTCTCTCCGTATAGGACCTGTCTGTCTGTCTGTCTGTCCTCCAGATAACAGGTTCTCTCTCCGTATAGGACCTGTCTGTCTGTCCTCCAGGTAACAGGTTCTCTCTCCGTATAGGACCTGTCTGTCTGTCTGTCTGTCCTCCAGATAACAGGTTCTCTCTCCGTATAGGACCTGTCTGTCTGTCCTCCAGGTAACAGGTTCTCTCTCCGTATAGGACCTGTCTGTCTGTCCTCCAGGTAACAGGTTCTCTCTCCCTATAGGACCTGTCTGTCTGTCTGTCCTCCAGGTAACAGGTTCTCTCTCCCTATAGGACCTGTCTGTCTGTCCTCCAGATAACAGGTTCTCTCTCCCTATAGGACCTGTCTGTCTGTCCTCCAGGTAACAGGTTCTCTCTCCATATAGGACCTGTCTGTCTGTCCTCCAGGTAACAGGTTCTCTCTCCGTATAGGACCTGTCTGTCTGTCCTCCAGGTAACAGGTTCTCTCCCTATAGGACCTGTCTGTCTGTCTGTCCTCCAGGTAACAGGTTCTCTCTCCGTATAGGACCTGTCTGTCTGTCCTCCAGGTAACAGGTTCTCTCTCCATATAGGACCTGTCTGTCTGTCCTCCAGGTAACAGGTTCTCTCTCCGTATAGGACCTGTCTGTCTGTCCTCCAGGTAACAGGTTCTCTCTCCCTATAGGACCTGTCTGTCTGTCTGTCCTCCAGGTAACAGGTTCTCTCTCCGTATAGGACCTGTCTGTCTGTCCTCCAGATAACAGGTTCTCTCTCCCTATAGGACCTGTCTGTCTGTCCTCCAGGTAACAGGTTCTCTCTCCGTATAGGACCTGTCTGTCTGTCCTCCAGGTAACAGGTTCTCTCTCCGTATAGGACCTGTCTGTCCTCCAGGTAACAGGTTCTCTCTCCGTATAGGACCTGTCTGTCTGTCCTCCAGGTAACAGGTTCTCTCTCCGTATAGGACCTGTCTGTCCTCCAGGTAACAGGTTCTCTCTCCGTATAGGACCTGTCTGTCTGTCTGTCTGTCCTCCAGATAACAGGTTCTCTCTCCGTATAGGACCTGTCTGTCTGTCCTCCAGGTAACAGGTTCTCTCTCCGTATAGGACCTGTCTGTCCTCCAGGTAACAGGTTCTCTCTCCGTATAGGACCTGTCTGTCTGTCCTCCAGATAACAGGTTCTCTCTCCGTATAGGACCTGTCTGTCTGTCCTCCAGGTAACAGGTTCTCTCTCCGTATAGGACCTGTCTGTCCTCCAGGTAACAGGTTCTCTCTCCGTATAGGACCTGTCTGTCCTCCAGATAACAGGTTCTCTCTCCGTATAGGACCTGTCTGTCTGTCCTCCAGATAACAGGTTCTCTCTCCCTATAGGACCTGTCTGTCTGTCCTCCAGATAACAGGTTCTTCTCTCTCCGTATAGGACCTGTCTGTCTGTCCTCCAGGTAACAGGTTCTCTCTCCGTATAGGACCTGTCTGTCTGTCCTCCAGATAACAGGTTCTCTCTCCCTATAGGACCTGTCTGTCTGTCCTCCAGGTAACAGGTTCTCTCTCCGTACAGGACCTGTCTGTCTGTCCTCCAGGTAACAGGTTCTCTCTCCGTATAGGACCTGTCTGTCTGTCCTCCAGGTAACAGGTTCTCTCTCCGTATAGGACCTGTCTGTCCTCCAGGTAACAGGTTCTCTCTCCGTATAGGACCTGTCTGTCCTCCAGGTAACAGGTTCTCTCTCCGTATAGGACCTGTCTGTCTGTCCTCCAGGTAACAGGTTCTCTCTCCGTATAGGACCTGTCTGTCTGTCCTCCAGATAACAGGTTCTCTCTCCGTATAGGACCTGTCTGTCTGTCCTCCAGGTAACAGGTTCTCTCTCCGTATAGGACCTGTCTGTCCTCCAGGTAACAGGTTCTCTCTCCGTATAGGACCTGTCTGTCCTCCAGATAACAGGTTCTCTCTCCCTATAGGACCTGTCTGTCTGTCCTCCAGGTAACAGGTTCTTCTCTCTCCGTATAGGACCTGTCTGTCTGTCCTCCAGGTAACAGGTTCTCTCTCCATATAGGACCTGTCTGTCTGTCCTCCAGGTAACAGGTTCTCTCTCCGTATATGACCTGTCTGTCTGTCCTCCAGGTAACAGGTTCTCTCTCCGTATAGGACCTGTCTGTCTGTCCTCCAGGTAACAGGTTCTCTCTCCCTATAGGACCTGTCTGTCTGTCCTCCAGATAACAGGTTCTCTCTCCCTATAGGACCTGTCTGTCTGTCCTCCAGGTAACAGGTTCTCTCTCCGTATAGGACCTGTCTGTCTGTCCTCCAGGTAACAGGTTCTCTCTCCGTATAGGACCTGTCTGTCTGTCCTCCAGGTAACAGGTTCTCTCTCCCTATAGGACCTGTCTGTCTGTCCTCCAGATAACAGGTTCTCTCTCCCTATAGGACCTGTCTGTCTGTCCTCCAGGTAACAGGTTCTCTCTCCGTATAGGACCTGTCTGTCTGTCCTCCAGGTAACAGGTTCTCTCTCCGTATAGGACCTGTCTGTCTGTCCTCCAGGTAACAGGTTCTCTCTCCGTATAGGACCTGTCTGTCCTCCAGGTAACAGGTTCTCTCTCCGTATAGGACCTGTCTGTCCTCCAGGTAACAGGTTCTCTCTCCCTATAGGACCTGTCTGTCTGTCCTCCAGGTAACAGGTTCTCTCTCCGTATAGGACCTGTCTGTCTGTCTGTCCTCCAGATAACAGGTTCTCTCTCCGTATAGGACCTGTCTGTCTGTCCTCCAGGTAACAGGTTCTCTCTCCGTCCTGTCTGTCCTCCAGATAACAGGTTCTCTCTCCGTATAGGACCTGTCTGTCTGTCCTCCAGGTAACAGGTTCTCTCTCCGTATAGGACCTGTCTGTCCTCCAGATAACAGGTTCTCTCTCCGTATAGGACCTGTCTGTCTGTCCTCCAGGTAACAGGTTCTCTCTCCGTATAGGACATGTCTGTCTGTCCTCCAGGTAACAGGTTCTCTCTCCGTATAGGACCTGTCTGTCTGTCCTCCAGGTAACAGGTTCTCTCTCCGTATAGGACCTGTCTGTCCTCCAGATAACAGGTTCTCTCTCCGTATAGGACCTGTCTGTCTGTCCTCCAGGTAACAGGTTCTCTCTCCCTATAGGACCTGTCTGTCCTCCAGGTAACAGGTTCTCTCTCCGTATAGGACCTGTCTGTCTGTCCTCCAGGTAACAGGTTCTCTCTCCGTATAGGACCTGTCTGTCCTCCAGATAACAGGTTCTCTCTCCGTATAGGACCTGTCTGTCTGTCCTCCAGATAACAGGTTCTCTCTCCGTATAGGACCTGTCTGTCTGTCCTCCAGATAACAGGTTCTTCTCTCCGTATAGGACCTGTCTGTCTGTCCTCCAGGTAACAGGTTCTCTCTCCGTATAGGACCTGTCTGTCCTCCAGGTAACAGGTTCTCTCTCTCCGTATAGGACCTGTCTGTCTGTCCTCCAGGTAACAGGTTCTCTCTCTCCGTATAGGACCTGTCTGTCTGTCCTCCAGGTAACAGGTTCTCTCTCCGTATAGGACCTGTCTGTCTGTCCTCCAGGTAACAGGTTCTCTCTCCGTATAGGACCTGTCTGTCTGTCCTCCAGGTAACAGGTTCTCTCTCCGTATAGGACCTGTCTGTCTGTCTGTCCTCCAGGTAACAGGTTCTCTCTCCTTATAGGACCTGTCTGTCTGTCTGTCCTCCAGGTAACAGGTTCTCTCTCCGTATAGGACCTGTCTGTCTGTCTGTCCTCCAGGTAACAGGTTCTCTCTCCCTATAGGACCTGTCTGTCTGTCCTCCAGATAACAGGTTCTCTCTCCGTATAGGACCTGTCTGTCCTCCAGGTAACAGGTTCTCTCTCCGTATAGGACCTGTCTGTCCTCCAGATAACAGGTTCTTCTCTCCGTATAGGACCTGTCTGTCTGTCCTCCAGGTAACAGGTTCTCTCTCCGTATAGGACCTGTCTGTCCTCCAGGTAACAGGTTCTCTCTCTCCGTATAGGACCTGTCTGTCCTCCAGGTAACAGGTTCTCTCTCCGTATAGGATCTGTCTGTCTGTCCTCCAGATAACAGGTTCTCTCTCCGTATAGGACATGTCTGTCTGTCTGTCCTCCAGGTAACAGGTTCTCTCTCCGTATAGGACCTGTCTGTCTGTCCTCCAGATAACAGGTTCTCTCTCCGTATAGGACCTGTCTGTCTGTCCTCCAGATAACAGGTTCTCTCTCCCTATAGGACCTGTCTGTCTGTCCTCCAGGTAACAGGTTCTCTCTCCGTATAGGACCTGTCTGTCTGTCCTCCAGGTAACAGCTTCTCTCTCCCTATAGGACCTGTCTGTCTGTCCTCCAGGTAACAGGTTCTCTCTCCGTATAGGACCTGTCTGTCCTCCAGATAACAGGTTCTCTCTCCCTATAGGACCTGTCTGTCCTCCAGGTAACAGGTTCTCTCTCCGTATATGACCTGTCTGTCTGTCCTCCAGGTAACAGGTTCTCTCTCCCTATAGGACCTGTCTGTCCTCCAGGTAACAGGTTCTCTCTCCGTATAGGACCTGTCTGTCTGTCCTCCAGGTAACAGGTTCTCTCTCCCTATAGGACCTGTCTGTCTGTCCTCCAGGTAACAGGTTCTCTCTCCCTATAGGACCTGTCTGTCTGTCCTCCAGATAACAGGTTCTCTCTCCCTATAGGACCTGTCTGTCTGTCCTCCAGATAACAGGTTCTCTCTCCATATAGGACCTGTCTGTCTGTCTGTCCTCCAGATAACAGGTTCTCTCTCCGTATAGGACCTGTCTGTCCTCCAGGTAACAGGTTCTCTCTCCGTATAGGACCTGTCTGTCTGTCCTCCAGGTAACAGGTTCTCTCTCCGTATAGGACCTGTCTGTCTGTCCTCCAGGTAACAGGTTCTCTCTCCGTATAGGACCTGTCTGTCTGTCCTCCAGATAACAGGTTCTTCTCTCTCCGTATAGGACCTGTCTGTCTGTCTGTCCTCCAGGTAACAGGTTCTCCGTATAGGACCTGTCTGTCTGTCTGTCCTCCAGGTAACAGGTTCTTCTCTCTCCGTATAGGACCTGTCTGTCCTCCAGATAACAGGTTCTCTCTCCGTATATGACCTGTCTGTCCTCCAGGTAACAGGTTCTCTCTCCGTATAGGACCTGTCTGTCTGTCCTCCAGATAACAGGTTCTCTCTCCGTATAGGACCTGTCTGTCTGTCCTCCAGGTAACAGGTTCTCTCTCCCGTATAGGACCTGTCTGTCTGTCCTCCAGGTAACAGGTTCTCTCTCCGTATAGGACCTGTCTGTCTGTCCTCCAGATAACAGGTTCTCTCTCCGTATAGGACCTGTCTGTCTGTCCTCCAGGTAACAGGTTCTCTCTCCGTATAGGACCTGTCTGTCTGTCCTCCAGGTAACAGGTTCTCTCTCCGTATAGGACCTGTCTGTCCTCCAGGTAACAGGTTCTCTCTCCGTATAGGACCTGTCTGTCTGTCCTCCAGATAACAGGTTCTCTCTCCGTATAGGACCTGTCTGTCTGTCCTCCAGGTAACAGGTTCTCTCTCCGTATAGGACCTGTCTGTCTGTCTGTCTCCAGATAACAGGTTCTCTCTCCGTATAGGACCTGTCTGTCTGTCCTCCAGGTAACAGGTTCTCTCTCCTATAGGACCTGTCTGTCTGTCCTCCAGGTAACAGGTTCTCTCTCCGTATAGGACCTGTCTGTCTGTCCTCCAGATAACAGGTTCTCTCTCCGTATAGGACCTGTCTGTCTGTCCTCCAGGTAACAGGTTCTCTCTCCGTATAGGACCTGTCTGTCTGTCCTCCAGGTAACAGGTTCTCTCTCCGTATAGGACCTGTCTGTCTGTCCTCCAGATAACAGGTTCTCTCTCCCTATAGGACCTGTCTGTCTGTCCTCCAGATAACAGGTTCTCTCTCCGTATAGGACCTGTCTGTCTGTCCTCCAGATAACAGGTTCTCTCTCCCTATAGGACCTGTCTGTCCTCCAGGGTTCTATAGGACCTGTCTGTCTGTCCTCCAGGTAACAGGTTCTCTCTCCCTATAGGACCTGTCTGTCCTCCAGGTAACAGGTTCTCTCTCCTGTCTGTCCTCCAGGACCTGTCTGTCTGTCCTCCAGGTAACAGGTTCTCTCTCCGTATAGGACCTGTCTGTCTGTCCTCCAGGTAACAGGTTCTCTCTCCCGTATAGGACCTGTCTGTCTGTCCTCCAGGTAACAGGTTCTCTCTCCGTATAGGACCTGTCTGTCTGTCCTCCAGGTAACAGGTTCTCTCTCTCCTGTCTGTCTGTCCTCCAGATAACAGGTTCTCTCTCCGTCCTGTCTGTCCTCCAGGTAACAGGTTCTCTCTCCGTATAGGACCTGTCTGTCTGTCCTCCAGGTAACAGGTTCTCTCTCCGTATAGGACCTGTCTGTCCTCCAGGTAACAGGTTCTCTCTCCGTATAGGACCTGTCTGTCTGTCCTCCAGATAACAGGTTCTCTCTCCCGTATAGGACCTGTCTGTCTGTCCTCCAGGTAACAGGTTCTCTCTCCGTATAGGACCTGTCTGTCTGTCCTCCAGGTAACAGGTTCTCTCTCCGTATAGGACCTGTCTGTCTGTCCTCCAGATAACAGGTTCTCTCTCCCGTATAGGACCTGTCTGTCTGTCCTCCAGGTAACAGGTTCTCTCTCCGTATAGGACCTGTCTGTCTGTCCTCCAGGTAACAGGTTCTCTCTCCGTATAGGACCTGTCTGTCTGTCTCCAGGTAACAGGTTCTCTCTCCGTATAGGACCTGTCTGTCCTCCAGGTAACAGGTTCTCTCTCCGTATAGGACCTGTCTGTCTGTCCTCCAGGTAACAGGTTCTCTCTCCGTATAGGACCTGTCTGTCTGTCCTCCAGGTAACAGGTTCTCTCTCCGTATAGGACCTGTCTGTCTGTCCTCCAGGTAACAGGTTCTCTCTCCGTATAGGACCTGTCTGTCTGTCCTCCAGGTAACAGGTTCTCTCTCCGTATAGGACCTGTCTGTCTGTCCTCCAGGTAACAGGTTCTCTCTCCGTATAGGACCTGTCTGTCTGTCCTCCAGGTAACAGGTTCTCTCTCCTTATAGGACCTGTCTGTCTGTCCTCCAGATAACAGGTTCTCTCTCCTTATAGGACCTGTCTGTCTGTCCTCCAGATAACAGGTTCTCTCTCCGTATAGGACCTGTCTGTCTGTCCTCCAGGTAACAGGTTCTCTCTCCGTATAGGACCTGTCTGTTTGTCCTCCAGGTAACAGGTTCTCTCTCCGTATAGGACCTGTCTGTCTGTCCAGGTAACAGGTTCTCTCTCCGTATAGGACCTGTCTGTCTGTCCTCCAGATAACAGGTTCTCTCTCCGTATAGGACCTGTCTGTCTGTCCTCCAGGTAACAGGTTCTCTCTCCGTATAGGACCTGTCCTGTCTGTCCTCCAGGTAACAGGTTCTCTCTCCGTATAGGACCTGTCTGTCAGGTAACAGGTTCTCTCTCCCTATAGGACCTGTCTGTCCTCCAGGTAACAGGTTCTCTCTCCGTATAGGACCTGTCTGTCTGTCCTCCAGGTAACAGGTTCTCTCTCCGTATAGGACCTGTCTGTCTGTCCTCCAGATAACAGGTTCTCTCTCCGTATAGGACCTGTCTGTCTGTCCTCCAGGTAACAGGTTCTCTCCGTATAGGACCTGTCTGTCTCCAGGTAACAGGTTCTCTCTCCGTATAGGACCTGTCTGTCCTCCAGGTAACAGGTTCTCTCTCCGTATAGGACCTGTCTGTCTGTCCTCCAGGTAACAGGTTCTCTCTCCCTATAGGACCTGTCTGTCCTCCAGGTAACAGGTTCTCCGTATAGGACCTGTCTGTCTGTCTGTCCTCCAGGTAACAGGTTCTTCTCTCTCCGTATAGGACCTGTCTGTCTGTCCTCCAGATAACAGGTTCTCTCTCTCCGTATAGGACCTGTCTGTCTGTCCTCCAGATAACAGGTTCTCTCTCCGTATAGGACCTGTCTGTCTGTCCTCCAGGTAACAGGTTCTCTCTCCGTATAGGACCTGTCTGTCTGTCTGTCTCCAGATAACAGGTTCTCTCTCCCGTATAGGACCTGTCTGTCTGTCCTCCAGGTAACAGGTTCTCTCTCCGTATAGGACCTGTCTGTCTGTCCTCCAGGTAACAGGTTCTCTCTCCGTATAGGACCTGTCTGTCTGTCCTCCAGGTAACAGGTTCTCTCTCCGTATAGGACCTGTCTGTCTGTCTGTCCTCCAGATAACAGGTTCTCTCTCCGTATAGGACCTGTCTGTCTGTCCTCCAGGTAACAGGTTCTCTCTCCGTATAGGACCTGTCTGTCTGTCCTCCAGGTAACAGGTTCTCTCTCCGTATAGGACCTGTCTGTCCTCCAGATAACAGGTTCTCTCTCCGTATAGGACCTGTCTGTCCTCCAGGTAACAGGTTCTCTCTCCGTATAGGACCTGTCTGTCTGTCCTCCAGGTAACAGGTTCTCTCTCCGTATAGGACCTGTCTGTCTGTCCTCCAGGTAACAGGTTCTCTCTCCGTATAGGACCTGTCTGTCTGTCCTCCAGGTAACAGGTTCTCTCTCCGTATAGGACCTGTCTGTCTGTCCTCCAGGTAACAGGTTCTCTCTCCGTATAGGACCTGTCTGTCTGTCCTCCAGGTAACAGGTTCTCTCTCCGTATAGGACCTGTCTGTCTGTCCTCCAGGTAACAGGTTCTCTCTCCCTATAGGACCTGTCTGTCTGTCTGTCCTCCAGGTAACAGGTTCTCTCTCCGTATAGGACCTGTCTGTCTGTCCTCCAGGTAACAGGTTCTCTCTCCGTATAGGACCTGTCTGTCTGTCTGTCCTCCAGGTAACAGGTTCTCTCTCCGTATAGGACCTGTCTGTCTGTCCTCCAGGTAACAGGTTCTCTCTCCCTATAGGACCTGTCTGTCTGTCCTCCAGGTAACAGGTTCTCTCTCCGTATAGGACCTGTCTGTCTGTCCTCCAGGTAACAGGTTCTCTCTCCGTATAGGACCTGTCTGTCTGTCCTCCAGGTAACAGGTTCTCTCTCCGTATAGGACCTGTCTGTCTGTCCTCCAGGTAACAGGTTCTCTCTCCGTATAGGACCTGTCTGTCTGTCCTCCAGATAACAGGTTCTCTCTCCGTATAGGACCTGTCTGTCTGTCCTCCAGGTAACAGGTTCTCTCTCCGTATAGGACCTGTCTGTCCTCCAGGTAACAGGTTCTCTCTCCGTATAGGACCTGTCTGTCTGTCCTCCAGGTAACAGGTTCTCTCTCCGTATAGGACCTAGGTAACAGGTTCTCTCTCCCTATAGGACCTGTCTGTCTGTCCTCCAGATAACAGGTTCTCTCTCCGTATAGGACCTGTCTGTCTGTCCTCCAGATAACAGGTTCTCTCTCCGTATAGGACCTGTCTGTCTGTCCTCCAGATAACAGGTTCTCTCTCCATATAGGACCTGTCTGTCTGTCTGTCCTCCAGATAACAGGTTCTCTCTCCGTATAGGACCTGTCTGTCCTCCAGGTAACAGGTTCTCTCTCCCGTATAGGACCTGTCTGTCTGTCTCCAGGTAACCCTGTCTGTCTGTCCTCCAGGTAACAGGTTCTCTCTCCGTATAGGACCTGTCTGTCTGTCCTCCAGGTAACAGGTTCTCTCTCCGTATAGGACCTGTCTGTCTGTCTGTCCTCCAGGTAACAGGTTCTCTCTCCGTATAGGACCTGTCTGTCTGTCTGTCTCCAGGTAACAGGTTCTCTCTCCTCCGTATAGGACCTGTCTGTCCTCCAGATAACAGGTTCTCTCTCCGTATAGGACCTGTCTGTCTGTCCTCCAGATAACAGGTTCTCTCTCCGTATAGGACCTGTCTGTCTGTCCTCCAGATAACAGGTTCTCTCTCCGTATAGGACCTGTCTGTCTGTCCTCCAGGTAACAGGTTCTCTCTCCGTATAGGACCTGTCTGTCTGTCTGTCCTCCAGGTAACAGGTTCTCTCTCCGTATAGGACCTGTCTGTCCTCCAGGTAACAGGTTCTCTCCATAGGACCTGTCTGTCTGTCCTCCAGGTAACAGGTTCTCTCCCGTATAGGACCTGTCTGTCTGTCCTCCAGGTAACAGGTTCTCTCTCCGTATAGGACCTGTCTGTCTGTCCTCCAGGTAACAGGTTCTCTCTCCGTCTGTCTCCTCCAGATAACAGGTTCTCTCTCCGTATAGGACCTGTCTGTCTGTCCTCCAGGTAACAGGTTCTCTCTCCCTATAGGACCTGTCTGTCCTCCAGGTAACAGGTTCTCTCTCCGTATAGGACCTGTCTGTCCTCCAGGTAACAGGTTCTCTCTCCGTATAGGACCTGTCTGTCTGTCCTCCAGGTAACAGGTTCTCTCTCCGTATAGGACCTGTCTGTCTGTAACAGGTTCTCTCTCCGTAGGACCTGTCTGTCTGTCCAGGTAACAGGTTCTCTCTCCGTATAGGACCTGTCTGTCTGTCCTCCAGATAACAGGTTCTCTCTCCGTATAGGACCTGTCTGTCTGTCCTCCAGATAACAGGTTCTCTCTCCGTATAGGACCTGTCTGTCTGTCCTCCAGGTAACAGGTTCTCTCTCCGTATAGGACCTGTCTGTCTGTCCTCCAGATAACAGGTTCTCTCTCCGTATAGGACCTGTCTGTCCTGTCTGTCCTCCAGGTAACAGGTTCTCTCTCCGTATATGACCTGTCTGTCTGTCCTCCAGGTAACAGGTTCTCTCTCCGTATAGGACCTGTCTGTCTGTCCTCCAGGTAACAGGTTCTCTCTCCGTATAGGATCTGTCTGTCTGTCCTCCAGATAACAGGTTCTCTCTCCGTATAGGACATGTCTGTCTGTCTGTCCTCCAGGTAACAGGTTCTCTCTCCGTATAGGACCTGTCTGTCTGTCCTCCAGATAACAGGTTCTCTCTCCGTATAGGACCTGTCTGTCTGTCCTCCAGATAACAGGTTCTCTCTCCCTATAGGACCTGTCTGTCCTCCAGGTAACAGGTTCTCTCTCCGTATAGGACCTGTCTGTCTGTCCTCCAGGTAACAGGTTCTCTCTCCCTATAGGACCTGTCTGTCTGTCCTCCAGGTAACAGGTTCTCTCTCCGTATAGGACCTGTCTGTCCTCCAGATAACAGGTTCTCTCTCCCTATAGGACCTGTCTGTCCTCCAGGTAACAGGTTCTCTCTCCGTATATGACCTGTCTGTCTGTCCTCCAGGTAACAGGTTCTCTCTCCCTATAGGACCTGTCTGTCCTCCAGGTAACAGGTTCTCTCTCCGTATAGGACCTGTCTGTCTGTCCTCCAGATAACAGGTTCTCTCTCCGTATAGGACCTGTCTGTCTGTCCTCCAGGTAACAGGTTCTCTCTCCCTATAGGACCTGTCTGTCTGTCCTCCAGATAACAGGTTCTCTCTCCCTATAGGACCTGTCTGTCTGTCCTCCAGATAACAGGTTCTCTCTCCATATAGGACCTGTCTGTCTGTCTGTCCTCCAGATAACAGGTTCTCTCTCCCTATAGGACCTGTCTGTCCTCCAGGTAACAGGTTCTCTCTCCGTATATGACCTGTCTGTCTGTCCTCCAGGTAACAGGTTCTCTCTCCCTATAGGACCTGTCTGTCTGTCCTCCAGGTAACAGGTTCTCTCTCCGTATAGGACCTGTCTGTCTGTCCTCCAGATAACAGGTTCTTCTCTCTCCGTATAGGACCTGTCTGTCTGTCTGTCCTCCAGGTAACAGGTTCTTCTCTCTCCGTATAGGACCTGTCTGTCTGTCTGTCCTCCAGGTAACAGGTTCTCTTTCCGTATAGGACCTGTCTGTCCTCCAGATAACAGGTTCTCTCTCCGTATAGGACCTGTCTGTCTGTCCTCCAGATAACAGGTTCTCTCTCCGTATAGGACCTGTCTGTCTGTCCTCCAGATAACAGGTTCTCTCTCCGTATAGGACCTGTCTGTCTGTCCTCCAGGTAACAGGTTCTCTCTCCTTATAGGACCTGTCTGTCTGTCCTCCAGGTAACAGGTTCTCTCTCCCTATAGGACCTGTCTGTCTGTCCTCCAGATAACAGGTTCTCTCTCCGTATAGGACCTGTCTGTCTGTCCTCCAGGTAACAGGTTCTCTCTCCGTATAGGACCTGTCTGTCTGTCCTCCAGGTAACAGGTTCTCTCTCCGTATAGGACATGTCTGTCTGTCCTCCAGGTAACAGGTTCTCTCCGTATAGGACCTGTCTGTCTGTCCTCCAGATAACAGGTTCTCTCTCCGTATAGGACCTGTCTGTCTGTCCTCCAGGTAACAGGTTCTCTCTCCCTATAGGACCTGTCTGTCTGTCTGTCTGTCCTCCAGATAACAGGTTCTCTCTCCGTATAGGACCTGTCTGTCTGTCCTCCAGGTAACAGGTTCTCTCTCCGTATAGGACCTGTCTGTCTGTCCTCCAGGTAACAGGTTCTCTCTCCGTATAGGACCTGTCTGTCTGTCCTCCAGATAACAGGTTCTCTCTCCTTATAGGACCTGTCTGTCTGTCCTCCAGGTAACAGGTTCTCTCTCCGTATAGGACCTGTCTGTCTGTCCTCCAGGTAACAGGTTCTCTCTCCGTATAGGACCTGTCTGTCTGTCCTCCAGGTAACAGGTTCTCTCTCCCTATAGGACCTGTCTGTCTGTCCTCCAGATAACAGGTTCTCTCTCCGTATAGGACCTGTCTGTCTGTCCTCCAGGTAACAGGTTCTCTCTCCCTATAGGACCTGTCTGTCCTCCAGGTAACAGGTTCTCTGTCCCTATAGGACCTGTCTGTCTGTCCTCCAGGTAACAGGTTCTCTCTCCCTATAGGACCTGTCTGTCCTCCAGGTAACAGGTTCTCTCCGTATAGGACCTGTCTGTCCTCCAGGTAACAGGTTCTCCGTATAGGACCTGTCTGTCCTCCAGGTAACAGGTTCTCTCTCCGTATAGGACCTGTCTGTCTGTCCTCCAGGTAACAGGTTCTCTCTCCCTATAGGACCTGTCTGTCTGTCTGTCCCTCCAGGTAACAGGTTCTTCTCTCCGTATAGGACCTGTCTGTCTTCTCTCTCCGTCCTGTCCTCCAGGTAACAGGTTCTCTCTCCGTATAGGACCTGTCTGTCTGTCCTCCAGGTAACAGGTTCTCTCTCCGTATAGGACCTGTCTGTCCTCCAGGTAACAGGTTCTCTCTCCGTATAGGACCTGTCTGTCTGTCCTCCAGATAACAGGTTCTCTCTCCGTATAGGACCTGTCTGTCTGTCCTCCAGGTAACAGGTTCTCTCTCCGTATAGGACCTGTCTGTCTGTCCTCCAGGTAACAGGTTCTCTCTCCGTATAGGACCTGTCTGTCTGTCTGTCCTCCAGATAACAGGTTCTCTCTCCGTATAGGACCTGTCTGTCTGTCCTCCAGGTAACAGGTTCTCTCTCCGTATAGGACCTGTCTGTCTGTCCTCCAGGTAACAGGTTCTCTCTCCGTATAGGACCTGTCTGTCCTCCAGATAACAGGTTCTCTCTCCGTATAGGACCTGTCTGTCCTCCAGGTAACAGGTTCTCTCTCCGTATAGGACCTGTCTGTCTGTCCTCCAGGTAACAGGTTCTCTCTCCGTACCTGTCTGTCTGTCCTCCAGGTAACAGGTTCTCTCTCCGTATAGGACCTGTCTGTCTGTCTGTCCTCCAGGTAACAGGTTCTCTCTCCGTATAGGACCTGTCTGTCTGTCCTCCAGGTAACAGGTTCTCTCTCCGTATAGGACCTGTCTGTCTGTCCTCCAGGTAACAGGTTCTCTCTCCGTATAGGACCTGTCTGTCTGTCTGTCCTCCAGGTAACAGGTTCTCTCTCCGTATAGGACCTGTCTGTCTGTCCTGTCCTCCAGATAACAGGTTCTCTCTCCGTATAGGACCTGTCTGTCTGTCCTCCAGGTAACAGGTTCTCTCTCCGTATAGGATCTGTCTGTCTGTCCTCCAGGTAACAGGTTCTCTCTCCGTATAGGACCTGTCTGTCTGTCCTCCAGGTAACAGGTTCTCTCTCCGTATAGGACCTGTCTGTCTGTCTGTCCTCCAGGTAACAGGTTCTCTCTCCGTATAGGACCTGTCTGTCTGTCCTCCAGATAACAGGTTCTCTCTCCGTATAGGATCTGTCTGTCTGTCCTCCAGATAACAGGTTCTCTCTCCGTATAGGACCTGTCTGTCTGTCTGTCCAGGTAACAGGTTCTCTCTCCGTATAGGACCTGTCTGTCCTCCAGGTAACAGGTTCTCTCTCCAGGACCTAACAGGTAACAGGTTCTCTCTCCGTATAGGACCTGTCTGTCTGTCCTCCAGATAACAGGTTCTCTCTCCGTATAGGACCTGTCTGTCTGTCCTCCAGGTAACAGGTTCTCTCTCCGTATAGGACCTGTCTGTCTGTCCTCCAGGTAACAGGTTCTCTCTCCGTATAGGACCTGTCTGTCCTCCAGGTAACAGGTTCTCTCTCCCTATAGGACCTGTCTGTCTGTCCTCCAGATTCTCTCTCCGTATAGGACCTGTCTGTCTGTCCTCCAGGTAACAGGTTCTCTCTCCGTATAGGACCTGTCTGTCTGTCCTCCAGATAACAGGTTCTCTCTCCATATAGGACCTGTCTGTCTGTCTGTCCTCCAGATAACAGGTTCTCTCTCCCTATAGGACCTGTCTGTCCTCCAGGTAACAGGTTCTCTCTCCGTATAGGACCTGTCTGTCCTCCAGGTAACAGGTTCTCTCTCCGTATAGGACCTGTCTGTCTGTCCTCCAGGTAACAGGTTCTCTCTCCCTATAGGACCTGTCTGTCCTCCAGGTAACAGGTTCTCTCTCCGTATAGGACCTGTCTGTCTGTCCTCCAGATAACAGGTTCTCTCTCCGTATAGGACCTGTCTGTCTGTCCTCCAGATAACAGGTTCTCTCTCCGTATAGGACCTGTCTGTCTGTCCTCCAGATAACAGGTTCTCTCTCCTTATAGGACCTGTCTGTCTGTCCTCCAGGTAACAGGTTCTCTCCAGGACCTGTCTGTCTGTCTGTCCTCCAGATAACAGGTTCTCTCTCCCGTATAGGACCTGTCTGTCTGTCCTCCAGGTAACAGGTTCTCTCTCCGTCCTGTATAGGACCTGTCTGTCTGTCCTCCAGGTAACAGGTTCTCTCTCCGTATAGGACCTGTCTGTCTGTCCTCCAGGTAACAGGTTCTCTCTCCGTATAGGACCTGTCTGTCTGTCTGTCCTCCAGATAACAGGTTCTCTCTCCGTATAGGACCTGTCTGTCTGTCCTCCAGGTAACAGGTTCTCTCTCCGTATAGGACCTGTCTGTCTGTCCTCCAGGTAACAGGTTCTCTCTCCTTATAGGACCTGTCTGTCTGTCCTCCAGATAACAGGTTCTCTCTCCGTATAGGACCTGTCTGTCTGTCTCCAGGTAACAGGTTCTCTCTCCGTATAGGACCTGTCTGTCTGTCCTCCAGGTAACAGGTTCTCTCTCCGTATAGGACCTGTCTGTCTGTCCTCCAGGTAACAGGTTCTCTCTCCGTATAGGACCTGTCTGTCTGTCCTCCAGGTAACAGGTTCTCTCTCCGTATAGGACCTGTCTGTCTGTCCTCCAGGTAACAGGTTCTCTCTCCGTATAGGACCTGTCTGTCTGTCCTCCAGGTAACAGGTTCTCTCTCCGTATAGGACCTGTCTGTCTGTCTGTCCTCCAGGTAACAGGTTCTCTCTCCGTATAGGACCTGTCTGTCTGTCTGTAACTGTCCTCCAGGTTCTCTGTCTCCAGATAACAGGTTCTGTCTGTCCTCCAGGTAACAGGTTCTCTCTCCGTATAGGACCTGTCTGTCTGTCTGTCCTCCAGGTAACAGGTTCTCTCTCCGTATAGGACCTGTCTGTCTGTCCTCCAGGTAACAGGTTCTCTCTCCGTATAGGACCTGTCTGTCTGTCCTCCAGGTAACAGGTTCTCTCTCCGTATAGGACCTGTCTGTCTGTCCTCCAGATAACAGGTTCTCTCTCCGTATAGGACCTGTCTGTCTGTCCTCCAGATAACAGGTTCTCTCTCCGTATAGGACCTGTCTGTCTGTCCTCCAGGTAACAGGTTCTCTCTCCGTATAGGACCTGTCTGTCTGTCCTCCAGGTAACAGGTTCTCTCTCCGTATAGGACCTGTCTGTCCTCCAGGTAACAGGTTCTCTCTCCGTATAGGACCTGTCTGTCTGTCTGTCCTCCAGGTAACAGGTTCTCTCTCCGTATAGGACCTGTCTGTCTGTCTGTCCTCCAGGTAACAGGTTCTCTCTCCGTATAGGACCTGTCTGTCCTCCAGGTAACAGGTTCTCTCTCCCTATAGGACCTGTCTGTCTGTCCTCCAGATAACAGGTTCTCTCTCCGTATAGGACCTGTCTGTCTGTCCTCCAGATAACAGGTTCTCTCTCCGTATAGGACCTGTCTGTCTGTCCTCCAGATAACAGGTTCTCTCTCCATATAGGACCTGTCTGTCTGTCTGTCCTCCAGATAACAGGTTCTCTCTCCCTATAGGACCTGTCTGTCCTCCAGGTAACTTCTCTCTCCGTATAGTCTGTCCTCCAGGTAACAGGTTCTCTCTCCGTATATGACCTGTCTGTCTGTCCTCCAGGTAACAGGTTCTCTCTCCGTATAGGACCTGTCTGTCTGTCCTCCAGGTAACAGGTTCTCTCTCCGTATAGGACCTGTCTGTCTGTCTGTCCTCCAGGTAACAGGTTCTCTCTCCGTATAGGACCTGTCTGTCTGTCTGTCCTCCAGGTAACAGGTTCTCTCTCCGTATAGGACCTGTCTGTCCTCCAGGTAACAGGTTCTCTCTCCCTATAGGACCTGTCTGTCTGTCCTCCAGATAACAGGTTCTCTCTCCGTATAGGACCTGTCTGTCTGTCCTCCAGATAACAGGTTCTCTCTCCGTATAGGACCTGTCTGTCTGTCCTCCAGATAACAGGTTCTCTCTCCATATAGGACCTGTCTGTCTGTCTGTCCTCCAGATAACAGGTTCTCTCTCCCTATAGGACCTGTCTGTCCTCCAGGTAACAGGTTCTCTCTCCGTATAGGACCTGTCTGTCCTCCAGGTAACAGGTTCTCTCTCCGTAGACCTAGGTAACAGGTTCTCTCTCCCTATAGGACCTGTCTGTCCCTCCAGGTAACAGGTTCTCTCTCCGTATAGGACCTGTCTGTCTGTCCTCCAGATAACAGGTTCTCTCTCCGTATAGGACCTGTCTGTCTGTCCTCCAGATAACAGGTTCTTCTCTCCGTATAGGACCTGTCTGTCTGTCCTCCAGATAACAGGTTCTCTCTCCGTATAGGACCTGTCTGTCTGTCCTCCAGGTAACAGGTTCTCTCTCTGTCTGTCCTCCAGGTAACAGGACTCTCTCCCCTAGTCTGTCCTCCAGGTAACAGGTTCTCTCCGTCTGTCCTCCAGATAACAGGTTCTCTCTCCGTATAGGACCTGTCTGTCTGTCCTCCAGATAACAGGTTCTCTCTCCGTATAGGACCTGTCTGTCTGTCCTCCAGGTAACAGGTTCTCTCTCCGTATAGGACCTGTCTGTCTGTCCTCCAGGTAACAGGTTCTCTCTCCGTATAGGACCTGTCTGTCTGTCCTCCAGATAACAGGTTCTCTCTCCGTATAGGACCTGTCTGTCTGTCCTCCAGATAACAGGTTCTCTCTCCGTATAGGACCTGTCTGTCTGTCCTCCAGGTAACAGGTTCTCTCTCCGTATAGGACCTGTCTGTCTGTCCTCCAGGTAACAGGTTCTCTCTCCGTATAGGACCTGTCTGTCTGTCCTCCAGATAACAGGTTCTCTCTCCGTATAGGACCTGTCTGTCTGTCCTCCAGGTAACAGGTTCTCTCTCCGTATAGGACCTGTCTGTCTGTCCTCCAGGTAACAGGTTCTCTCTCCTCCGTCCTGTCTGTCCTCCAGATAACAGGACCTGTCTGTCCTCCAGGTAACAGGTTCTCTCTCCGTATAGGACCTGTCTGTCTGTCCTCCAGGTAACAGGTTCTCTCTCCGTATAGGACCTGTCTGTCTGTCCTCCAGGTAACAGGTTCTCTCTCCGTATAGGACCTGTCTGTCTGTCTGTCCTCCAGGTAACAGGTTCTCTCTCCGTATAGGACCTGTCTGTCTGTCCTCCAGGTAACAGGTTCTCTCTCCGTATAGGACCTGTCTGTCTGTCCTCCAGGTAACAGGTTCTCTCTCCGTATAGGACCTGTCTGTCTGTCTGTCCTCCAGGTAACAGGTTCTCTCTCCCTATAGGACCTGTCTGTCTGTCTGTCTGTCCTCCAGA
The DNA here is from genome assembly GCF_034236695.1 of Oncorhynchus nerka. NCBI lineage: Eukaryota > Metazoa > Chordata > Actinopteri > Salmoniformes > Salmonidae > Oncorhynchus > Oncorhynchus nerka. The sequence continues at coordinate 907,362 of NC_088403.1, forward strand.
TAACAGGTTCTCTCTCCGTATAGGACCTGTCTGTCTGTCCTCCAGGTAACAGGTTCTCTCTCCGTATAGGACCTGTCTGTCTGTCCTCCAGGTAACAGGTTCTCTCTCCGTATAGGACCTGTCTGTCTGTCCTCCAGGTAACAGGTTCTCTCTCCGTATAGGACCTGTCTGTCTGTCTGTCCTCCAGGTAACAGGTTCTCTCTCCGTATAGGACCTGTCTGTCTGTCCTCCAGATAACAGGTTCTCTCTCCGTATAGGATCTGTCTGTCTGTCCTCCAGATAACAGGTTCTCTCTCCGTATAGGACATGTCTGTCTGTCTGTCCTCCAGGTAACAGGTTCTCTCTCCGTATAGGACCTGTCTGTTTGTCCTCCAGGTAACAGGTTCTCTCTCCGTATAGGACCTATCTGTCCTCCAGGTAACAGGTTCTCTCTCCGTATAGGACCTGTCTGTCTGTCTGTCCTCCAGGTAACAGGTTCTCTCTCCGTATAGGACCTGTCTGTCTGTCTGTCCTCCAGGTAACAGGTTCTCTCTCCGTATAGGACCTGTCTGTCCTCCAGGTAACAGGTTCTCTCTCCCTATAGGACCTGTCTGTCTGTCCTCCAGATAACAGGTTCTCTCTCCGTATAGGACCTGTCTGTCTGTCCTCCAGATAACAGGTTCTCTCTCCGTATAGGACCTGTCTGTCTGTCCTCCAGATAACAGGTTCTCTCTCCATATAGGACCTGTCTGTCTGTCTGTCCTCCAGATAACAGGTTCTCTCTCCCTATAGGACCTGTCTGTCCTCCAGGTAACAGGTTCTCTCTCCGTATAGGACCTGTCTGTCCTCCAGGTAACAGGTTCTCTCTCCGTATATGACCTGTCTGTCTGTCCTCCAGGTAACAGGTTCTCTCTCCGTATAGGACCTGTCTGTCTGTCCTCCAGGTAACAGGTTCTCTCTCCGTATAGGACCTGTCTGTCTGTCTGTCCTCCAGGTAACAGGTTCTCTCTCCGTATAGGACCTGTCTGTCTGTCTGTCCTCCAGGTAACAGGTTCTCTCTCCGTATAGGACCTGTCTGTCCTCCAGGTAACAGGTTCTCTCTCCCTATAGGACCTGTCTGTCTGTCCTCCAGATAACAGGTTCTCTCTCCGTATAGGACCTGTCTGTCTGTCCTCCAGATAACAGGTTCTCTCTCCGTATAGGACCTGTCTGTCTGTCCTCCAGATAACAGGTTCTCTCTCCATATAGGACCTGTCTGTCTGTCTGTCCTCCAGATAACAGGTTCTCTCTCCCTATAGGACCTGTCTGTCCTCCAGGTAACAGGTTCTCTCTCCGTATAGGACCTGTCTGTCCTCCAGGTAACAGGTTCTCTCTCCGTATATGACCTGTCTGTCTGTCCTCCAGGTAACAGGTTCTCTCTCCCTATAGGACCTGTCTGTCCTCCAGGTAACAGGTTCTCTCTCCGTATAGGACCTGTCTGTCTGTCCTCCAGATAACAGGTTCTCTCTCCGTATAGGACCTGTCTGTCTGTCCTCCAGATAACAGGTTCTTCTCTCCGTATAGGACCTGTCTGTCTGTCCTCCAGATAACAGGTTCTCTCTCCTTATAGGACCTGTCTGTCTGTCCTCCAGGTAACAGGTTCTCTCTCCGTATAGGACCTGTCTGTCTGTCTGTCCTCCAGATAACAGGTTCTCTCTCCATATAGGACCTGTCTGTCTGTCCTCCAGATAACAGGTTCTCTCTCCGTATAGGACCTGTCTGTCTGTCCTCCAGGTAACAGGTTCTCTCTCCGTATAGGACCTGTCTGTCTGTCCTCCAGGTAACAGGTTCTCTCTCCGTATAGGACCTGTCTGTCTGTCTGTCCTCCAGATAACAGGTTCTCTCTCCGTATAGGACCTGTCTGTCTGTCCTCCAGGTAACAGGTTCTCTCTCCGTATAGGACCTGTCTGTCTGTCCTCCAGGTAACAGGTTCTCTCTCCGTATAGGACCTGTCTGTCCTCCAGATAACAGGTTCTCTCTCCGTATAACAACAGGTTCTCTCTCCGTATAGGACCTGTCTGTCTGTCCTCCAGGTAACAGGTTCTCTCTCCGTATAGGACCTGTCTGTCTGTCCTCCAGGTAACAGGTTCTCTCTCCGTATAGGACCTGTCTGTCTGTCCTCCAGGTAACAGGTTCTCTCTCCGTATAGGACCTGTCTGTCTGTCCTCCAGGTAACAGGTTCTCTCTCCGTATAGGACCTGTCTGTCTGTCTGTCCTCCAGGTAACAGGTTCTCTCCCTATAGGACCTCTGTCTGTCTGTCTGTCCTCCAGATAACAGGTTCTCTCTCCGTATAGGACCTGTCTGTCTGTCCTCCAGGTAACAGGTTCTCTCTCCGTATAGGACCTGTCTGTCTGTCCTCCAGGTAACAGGTTCTCTCTCCGTATAGGACCTGTCTGTCTGTCCTCCAGGTAACAGGTTCTCTCTCCGTATAGGACCTGTCTGTCTGTCCTCCAGGTAACAGGTTCTCTCTCCGTATAGGACCTGTCTGTCTGTCTGTCCTCCAGGTAACAGGTTCTCTCTCCCTATAGGACCTGTCTGTCTGTCTGTCTGTCCTCCAGATAACAGGTTCTCTCTCCGTATAGGACCTGTCTGTCTGTCCTCCAGGTAACAGGTTCTCTCTCCGTATAGGATCTGTCTGTCTGTCTGTCCTCCAGGTAACAGGTTCTCTCTCCGTATAGGACCTGTCTGTCTGTCCTCCAGGTAACAGGTTCTCTCTCCGTATAGGACCTGTCTGTCTGTCTGTCCTCCAGGTAACAGGTTCTCTCTCCGTATAGGACCTGTCTGTCTGTCCTCCAGATAACAGGTTCTCTCTCCGTATAGGATCTGTCTGTCTGTCCTCCAGATAACAGGTTCTCTCTCCGTATAGGACATGTCTGTCTGTCTGTCCTCCAGGTAACAGGTTCTCTCTCCGTATAGGACCTGTCTGTTTGTCCTCCAGGTAACAGGTTCTCTCTCCGTATAGGACCTATCTGTCCTCCAGGTAACAGGTTCTCTCTCCGTATAGGACCTGTCTGTCTGTCCTCCAGATAACAGGTTCTCTCTCCGTATAGGACCTGTCTGTCTGTCCTCCAGGTAACAGGTTCTCTCTCCGTATAGGACCTGTCTGTCTGTCTGTCCTCCAGGTAACAGGTTCTCTCTCCGTATAGGACCTGTCTGTCTGTCCTCCAGGTAACAGGTTCTCTCTCCGTATAGGACCTGTCTGTCCTCCAGGTAACAGGTTCTCTCTCCCTATAGGACCTGTCTGTCTGTCCTCCAGATAACAGGTTCTCTCTCCGTATAGGACCTGTCTGTCTGTCCTCCAGATAACAGGTTCTCTCTCCGTATAGGACCTGTCTGTCTGTCCTCCAGATAACAGGTTCTCTCTCCATATAGGACCTGTCTGTCTGTCTGTCCTCCAGATAACAGGTTCTCTCTCCCTATAGGACCTGTCTGTCCTCCAGGTAACAGGTTCTCTCTCCGTATAGGACCTGTCTGTCCTCCAGGTAACAGGTTCTCTCTCCGTATATGACCTGTCTGTCTGTCCTCCAGGTAACAGGTTCTCTCTCCCTATAGGACCTGTCTGTCCTCCAGGTAACAGGTTCTCTCTCCGTATAGGACCTGTCTGTCTGTCCTCCAGATAACAGGTTCTCTCTCCGTATAGGACCTGTCTGTCTGTCCTCCAGATAACAGGTTCTTCTCTCCGTATAGGACCTGTCTGTCTGTCCTCCAGATAACAGGTTCTCTCTCCTTATAGGACCTGTCTGTCTGTCCTCCAGGTAACAGGTTCTCTCTCCGTATAGGACCTGTCTGTCTGTCTGTCCTCCAGATAACAGGTTCTCTCTCCATATAGGACCTGTCTGTCTGTCTGTCCTCCAGATAACAGGTTCTCTCTCCATATAGGACCTGTCTGTCTGTCCTCCAGATAACAGGTTCTCTCTCCGTATAGGACCTGTCTGTCTGTCCTCCAGATAACAGGTTCTTCTCTCCGTATAGGACCTGTCTGTCTGTCCTCCAGATAACAGGTTCTCTCTCCGTATAGGACCTGTCTGTCTGTCCTCCAGATAACAGATTCTCTCTCCGTATAGGACCTGTCTGTCCTCCAGGTAACAGGTTCTCTCTCCGTATAGGACCTGTCTGTCTGTCTGTCCTCCAGATAACAGGTTCTCTCTCCGTATAGGACCTGTCTGTCTGTCCTCCAGATAACAGGTTCTCTCTCCATATAGGACCTGTCTGTCTGTCTGTCCTCCAGGTAACAGGTTCTCTCTCCTTATAGGACCTGTCTGTCCTCCAGGTAACAGGTTCTCTCTCCGTATAGGACCTGTCTGTCCTCCAGATAACAGGTTCTTCTCTCCGTATAGGACCTGTCTGTCTGTCCTCCAGGTAACAGGTTCTCTCTCCGTATAGGACCTGTCTGTCCTCCAGGTAACAGGTTCTCTCTCCGTATAGGACCTGTCTGTCTGTCCTCCAGATAACAGGTTCTCTCTCCGTATAGGACCTGTCTGTCTGTCTGTCTGTCCTCCAGGTAACAGGTCCTCCCTATAGGACCTGTCTGTCTGTCCTCCAGGTAACAGGTTCTCCGTATAGGACCTGTCTGTCTGTCCTCCAGGTAACAGGTTCTCTCTCCCTATAGGACGTGTGTCTGTCTGCTATGAGGGACCGTGAGGAGATCTTTCTCCAGTGCTCCGAGTCCTTCGACAGTGAGGACATGTGAAGCACAGGAGGCTGCTGACGGGAGGACGGCTCGTAGAAATGTCCGGAAACGAAGCAAATGGAAATGACATCAAACACCCGGAAACCATGGAAACCACGTGTGATGTATTTAATACCGTTCCACCGATTCTGCTCCAGTCATTACCCACAAGCCTGTTCACCAACTTCCTGTCATGTGAACACCTATTAGTTGTACAAGTGTTTGTTCCTGGTGACACGAAAGACACATTGTGTTGCTTTGTTATGGACTTGATAAATGATCACGTTTTGGGATTTTTTGTTTTTTATAAATGTTCAGCTTTTCCACACGTTTATTGTTACATTCATGTTTTTCTGTGATGTTTTATAATCTGGTTCTGAGGCAAATCATTCTTCAGTTTATATTTGATGATCATTGTTCAGCCTTTTTAACCCAAGAAGAATCAGCATTTTGTCCATCCTGTCTTTCTCTGTGTATTAAACCTCCGCCTCAGAGAGGGATGGTGGTCTCACAGTGTCCAGCCAGTCTTTCTCTGTGTATTAAACCTCAGCCTCAGAGAGGGATGGTGGTCTCACAGTGTCCAGCCAGTCTTTCTCTGTGTATTAAACCTCCGCCTCAGAGAGGGATGGTGGTCTCACAGTGTCCAGACAGTCTTTCTCTGTGTATTAAACCTCCGCCTCAGAGAGGGATGGTGGTCTCACAGTGTCCAGCCAGTCTTTCTCTGTGTATTAAACCTCAGCCTCAGAGAGGGATGGTGGTCTCACAGTGTCCAGCCAGTCTTTCTCTGTGTATTAAACCTCCGCCTCAGAGAGGGATGGTGGTCTCACAGTGTCCAGACAGTCTTTCTCTGTGTATTAAACCTCCGCCTCAGAGAGGGATGGTGGTCTCACAGTGTCCAGCCAGTCTTTCTCTGTGTATTAAACCTCAGCCTCAGAGAGGGATGGTGGTCTCACAGTGTCCAGCCAGTCTTTCTCTGTGTATTAAACCTCAGCCTCAGAGAGGGATGGTGGTCTCACAGTGTCCAGCCAGTCTTTCTCTGTATTAAACCTCCGCCTCAGAGAGGGATGGTGGTCTCACAGTGTCCAGCCAGTCTTTCTCTGTGTATTAAACCTCCGCCTCAGAGAGGGATGGTGGTCTCACAGTGTCCAGCCAGTCTTTCTCTGTGTATTAAACCTCCGCCTCAGAGAGGGATGGTGGTCTCACAGTGTCCAGCCAGTCTTTCTCTGTGTATTAAACCTCCGCCTCAGAGAGGGATGGTGGTCTCACAGTGTCCAGCCAGTCTTTCTCTGTGTATTAAACCTCCGCCTCAGAGAGGGATGGTGGTCTCACAGTGTCCAGCCAGTCTTTCTCTGTGTATTAAACCTCAGCCTCAGAGAGGGATGGTGGTCTCTCAGTGTCCAGCAGTGGTTCCAAACCAAGTCTTTCTCCTGATGTGAAAAAACGAGGTTAAGACCTTCCCCTCCTGAAAATAATGGTAAAAATAAAACACAGTGTTTTAAATATCGCCAGTCTTTCTCTGTTTGTTTAATGTTTAAAACCTCCGCCTCAGAGAGGGATGGTGGTCTCACAGTGTCCAATGACCAGTCTTTCTCTGCTGCTATAAAACCTCCTAGCCTCAGAGAGGGATGGTTCCAATCGTCTTCATTTTCATGGAACCCCTGGTCTACAGCCTGAGTCTTTCTCACTGGTCGTATTCTAGAAATCCAGCCCACGTGAGTCTGGATGGTCTGGCTCTCAGCCCCTTAGTGAGCAGACCAGTCTCAGCCCCAGGCTCTTTCTCTGTGTTATTAAACCTCCAGCCCCAGGCTTGGATGGTGGTCTGCCTTATAGTGAGCAGACCAGTCTCAGCCCCAGGCTTTCTCTGTTATAGTGAGCAGAAAGCCCCAGGCTCCGCCTTATAGTGAGCAGACCAGTCTCCAGCCCCAGGCTTGTTCTCTCTCTTCTGCCTTATAGGTGGACCAGTCTCAGCCCCAGGCTTGTTCTCTCTTCTGCCTTATAGTGAGCCAGCAGCCCCAGGCTTGTTCCCAAACTTCTGCCTTATAGTGAGCAGACCAGTCTCCAGCCCCAGGCTTTTTCTCTCTCTTCTGCCTTATAGATGACCAGTCTCCAGCCCCAGGCTTGTTCTCTCTCTTCTGCCTTATAGGTCTCCTGCCCCAGGCTTGTCCTCTCTTCTGCCTGAAAATAAAATTTAAAAAATAAAACAGCCCCATTTTTTATAGTGAAACCAGTCTCCAGCCCCAGGCTTTGTCTCTGTCTTTAACCTTAAAAATGAGAAATTTGTCTCCAGCCCCATGTTTAAAATCTGCCTTAAAGCAGACCAATTCAAGCCCCAGGCTTGTTCCCTCTCTCTGCCTTATAGGCTGACCAGTCTGAATGACTCCCAGGCTTGCCTTTTCTGCCTTATAAAAGACCAGTCTCCTGCTGCCTCAAACCCCAAATGGTTCTCTCTCTTCTGCCTTTTAGTGAGCAGACCATTCAGCCCCAGGCTTGAAACCCTGGTCTACAGGCATCTGCCCCAGGCTTGTTCCTCCCGGTCACTTGTT
>NC_088403.1:919592-932936 GCF_034236695.1 Oncorhynchus nerka
TGGAGAGAGGGGGGTGGAGTCAGAAGCAAGGATACTAACAGAGTGGTATCATGAAGACAAGATGTGGGTGTGTGTGTCTGTGTGTGTGAGTGCGTGTTTAAAACCAAATATATTATACATTTGTTCAACAAACTGCCACACAGATTGTCCAGTCATAGTGGGTAAAACGATCGTTCTGGATCCGTCAGAAACTCACTTCCGGTGTAGATACATCCTGAATACACACGGGCTGGATGACCTTGTACTGTTCCTGTACAGTCATCTGACCCGGGAGGCTGGTTCTGATCCATTTCAACCCTGTACTGTCATCTGACCCGGGAGGCTGGTTCTGATCATATCAACCCTGTACTGTCATCTGACCCGGGAGGCTGGTTCTGATCCATATCAACCCTGTACTGTCATCTGACCCGGGAGGCTGGTTCTGATCCATATCAACCATATGTACTGTCATCTGACCGGGAGGCTGGTTCTGATCCATATCAACCCTGTACTGTCATCCTGACCGGGAGGCTGGTTCTGATCCATATCAACCCTGTACTGTCATCTGACCCGGGAGGCTGGTTCTGATCCATACTCATCTGACCTGGTTCTGATCCATATCAACCCTGTACTGTCATCTGACCCGGGAGGCTGGTTCTGATCATATCAACCCTGTACTGTCATCTGACCCGGGAGGCTGGTTCTGATGTCAACCCTGACCATCTGACCCGGAGGCTGGTTCTGATCCATATCAACCCTGTACTGTCATCTGACCCGGGAGACTGGTTCTGATCCATTTCAACCCTGTACTGTCATCTGACCCGGGAGGCTGGTTCTGATCCATATCAACCCTGTACTGTCATCTGACCCGGGAGGCTGGTTCTGATCCATATCAACCCTGTACTGTCATCTGACCCGGGAGGCTGGTTCTGATCCATATCATCCCTGTACTGTCATCTGACCGGGAGGCTGGTTCTGGTCCATATCAACCCTGTACTGTCACCTGACCCGGGAGGCTGGTTCTGATCCATATCAACCCTGTACTGTCATCTGACCCGGGAGGCTGGTTCTGATCCATATCAACCCTGTACTGTCATCTGACCGGGAGACTGGTTCTGATCCATTTCAACCCTGTACTGTCATCTGACCCGGAGACTGGTTCTGATCATATCAACCCTGTACTGTCACCTGACCCGGGAGGCTGGTTCTGATCCATATCAACCCTGTACTGTCATCTGACCCGGAGGCTGGTTCTGATCCATATCATCCCTGTACTGTCATCTGACCGGGAGGCTGGTTCTGGTCCATATCAACCCTGTACTGTCACCTGACCCGGGAGGCTGGTTCTGATCCATATCAACCCTGTACTGTCATCTGACCCGGGAGGCTGGTTCTGATCCATATCAACCCTGTACTGTCATCTGACCCGGGAGGCTGGTTCTGATCCATATCAACCCTGTACTGTCATCTGATCCGGGAGGCTGGTTCTGATCCATATCAGACTGGAGGCTGGTTCTAAACCTAGCAGACGGAGTAGCTCACTATGGCACACTATTCCCTATGTAGTGCACTAATAGGGCTCTGGTCTATAGTAGTGTACTATATAGTGAATAGGGCTCTGGTCTATAGTAGTGCACTATATAGGGAATAGGACTCTGGTCTATAGTAGTGCACTATATAGGGAATAGGACTCTGGTCTATAGTAGTGTACTATATAGGGAATAGGGCCCTGTTCTATAGTAGTGTACTATATAGGGAATAGGGCTCTGGTCTATAGTAGTGCACTATATAGGGAATAGGGCTCTGGTCTAAAGTAGTGTACTATATAGGGAATAGGGCCCTGGTCTATAGTAGTGCACTATATAGGGAATAGGGCTCTTGTCTAAAGTAGTGCACTATATAGGGAATAGGGCTCAGGTCTAAAGTAGTGCACTACATAGGGAATAAGGAGCCATTTGGGACTCAGAATGTGTCAGTCATCCAGACTCGCCGACGTTTCTGATTCTGTTGAGGCTCTGATGTTTTTGTCTCTTATCCCTGAGAAACATCATTTTTATGAGACTGAATCTTGGATACGTTGTCTGTCAGTTAAATTGTTTTATTATTTTACGGCACATGGAGAGAAAAAAATTAAAGTTCTGATTTGCAGTGTACAGACATAATGTAAAGCACACAATGCTTCAAAGCTTTCTGTTCACTCTCCTCAGTCCTCGCTAAACATTTGTCCTGGAGACAGGGAGGAGGGAGGGAGGGAGGGAGACAGGGAGGCAGGGAGGGAGGGAAGGAGGGAGGGAGGGAGGCAGGGAGACAGGGAGGGAGGGAGACAGGGAGGGAGACAGGGAGGGAAGGAGGGAGACAGGGAGGGAGGGAGGCAGGGAGACAGGGAGGGAGGCAGGGAGACAGGGAGGGAGGGAGGCAGGGAGGGAGGGAGGGACAGGGAGGGAGGCAGGGAGACAGGGAGGGAGGCAGGGAGGGAGGCAGGGAGGGAGACAGGGAGGGAGACAGGGAGGGAGGCAGGGAGGGAGACAGGGAGGGAGGCAGGGAGGGAGACAGGGAGGGAGACAGGGAGGGAGACAGGGAGGGAGGCAGGGAGGGAGACAGGGAGGGAGGGAGAACGGGAGACAGGGAGGGAGGCAGGGAGGGAGACAGGGAGAGAGGGAGACCGGGAGGGAGGGAGGCAGGGAGGGAGGGAGACAGGGAGGGAGGCAGGGAGGGAGGCAGACAGGGAGGAGGCAGGGAGGGAGACAGGGAGGGAGGGAGGGAGACAGGGAGGGAGACAGGGAGGGAGGGAGGGAGACAGGCAGGGAGGGAGGGAGGCAGGGAGGGAGACAGGGAGGGAGACAGGGAGGGAGGCAGACAGGGAGGGAGACAGGGAGGGAGACCGGGAGGGAGGGAGAGAGGGAGACCGGGAGGGAGGGAGGCAGACAGGGAGGGAGGCAGACAGGGAGGGAGGCAGACAGGGATGGAGACCGGGAGGGAGGGAGGGAGGCAGACAGGGGAGGGAGGGAGGGAGGCAGACAGGGATGGAGACCGGGAGGAGGGAGGAGAGAGGGAGACCGGGAGGGAGGCAGACAGGGAGGGAGGGAGGGAGGGAGGCAGACAGGGAGGGAGGGAGGGAGGGAGGGAGGCAGACAGGGGAGGGAGGGAGGGAGGGAGGGAGACAGGGAGGGAGGGAGGGAGGCAGACAGGGAGGGAGGGAGGGAGGGAGGGGAGGGAGACAGGGAGGGAGGGAGGGAGGGAGGGAGACAGGGAGGGAGACAGGGAGGGAGGGAGACAGGGAGGGAGAGAGGCAGGGAGGGAGGGAGGGAGAGAGGCAGGGAGGGAGGGAGACAGGGAGGGAGAGAGGCAGGGAGGGAGACAGGGAGGGATAGAGGCAGGGAGGGAGACAGGGAGGGAGAGAGGCAGGGAGGGAGGGAGAGAGAGAGAGGCAGGGAGGGAGAGAGGCAGGGGAGGGAGAGAGGCAGGGAGGGAGAGAGGCAGGGAGGGAGGGAGGGAGGAGGCAGACACACACATACCATATTACATTTAGCACAACAAACAGCAGCTGTGAATGAGCAGCTGGTCTTCTAGATATGGCCCAGAGAACAAATGTCTTGTCTGCTTTCCAAGTCCAGGGCTACAGTCAGTCTCTCTCCCTCTCCCTCCCTCCCTTCCTCCCTCCTTCCTTCCCTCCCATAGTGATGCCCAGTTCTATTGTTAGAGAAGAACAGAGAGTTGTATGAGTCCAAACCAGCCCTGTATTGACTCAACATTCACAGCAACAGCTTCCTCTCCCAGATAGAAACCAGGTCTGCAACTTCTGGACAGAAGCTCCATCCGTCCACGGGAAGGGGTAAAAAAAACAATGTTTGGGACACAACGACCTTACGGTTACCCCCGGTTACCCTTCAGTTGGTTAAACCAGGTCATAACCCCAAATTAAAAGGTGAGAGTTCACAAGAAGCAGAGCTCACAATTTAAAACCTCATGATCGGTTGGCACAAAGGTCAGAGTTCGTAGTAAGAGTCTTTAGTAACCGTTCTGTCCACTCCCCTACATCGACTGTCCTTAGAATCCACCGCCCTTTCCCTCTCCTCCGTAGAGGTGTAGTCCTAGACAGCCTTAGAGAAGGGTGTTATGGGTAGTGTAGTCAATAACGGATCAGAGTTCGTAGTAAGAGTCTTTAGTAACCGTTCTGTCCACTCCCGACTCCCCTACATCGACTGTCCTTAGAATCCCTTTCCCTCTCCTCGGTAGAAGTGTAGTCCTAGACAGCCTTAGAGGAGAGGGTTATGGGTAGTGTAGTCAATAACGGGTCAGAGTGTCCTGGCTCATCGGTGTTGGCTAGCTGTTGTTCTCTGCAGTCATGTATTTGAGGGCAGCGAAGCCGTACCGTCTAGACATGTTCTGTTGAAACTCCTCTTTCAGGGTCTTCAGACAGACGCGGTACTGCTTGTTGGACCGGAACTTGGTGATGTCGAAACTGGGAGCGTGAGGCATGTGGATCATATAGGCGTTGGGCAGAACCACAAACTCATACTCCTGGAAGAGAGGACAGAGGACAGAATCACTAAGACAGCATCACTAACTCATACTGCTGGAAGAGAGGACAGAGGACCGAGTTAGAAACACTAAGACAGCATCACTAACTCATACTGCTGGAAGAGAGGACAGAGGACAGAGTTAGAAACACTAAGACAGCATCACTAACTCATACTGCTGGAAGAGAGGACAGAGTTAGAAACACTAAGACAGCATCACTAACTCATACTGCTGGAAGAGAGGACAGAGTTAGAATCACTAAGACAGCATCACTAACTCATACTGCTGGAAGAGAGGACAGAGTTAGAAACACTAAGACAGCATCACTAACTCATACTCCTGGAAGAGAGGACAGAGTTAGAAACACTAAGACAGCATCACTAACTCATACTGCTGGAAGAGAGGACAGAGTTAGAAACACTAAGACAGCATCACTAACTCATACTGCTGGAAGAGAGGACAGAGTTAGAAACACTAAGACAGCATCACTAACTCATACTCCTGGAAGAGAGGACAGAGGACAGAAACACTAAGACAGCATCACTAACTCATACTGCTGGAAGAGAGGACAGAGTTAGAAACACTAAGACAGCATCACTAACTCATACTCCTGGAAGAGAGGACAGAGGACAGAGTTAGAATCGCTAAGACAGCATCACTAACTCATACTGCTGGAAGAGAGGACAGAGTTAGAAACACTAAGACAGCATCACTAACTCATACTCCTGGAAGAGAGGACAGAGGACAGAGTTAGAAACACTAAGACAGCATCACTAACTCATACTGCTGGAAGAGAGGACAGAGTTAGAAACACTAAGACAGCATCACTAACTCATACTGCTGGAAGAGAGGACAGAGTTAGAAACACTAAGACAGCATCACTAACTCATACTGCTGGAAGAGAGGACAGAGTTAGAAACACTAAGACAGCATCACTAACTCATACTCCTGGAAGAGAGGACAGAGGACAGAGTTAGAAACACTAAGACAGCATCACTAACTCATACTGCTGGAAGAGAGGACAGAGTTAGAAACACTAAAGACTAACTCATACTGAGACAGAGTGATGGTAAAGAGGTGTGTCCAGTACCTGTGAGTGACAGAGTGATGGTAAAGAGGTGTGTCCAGTACCTGTGAGTGACAGAGTGATGGTAAAGAGGTGTGTCCAGTACCTGTGAGTGACAGAGTGATGGTAAAGGTGTGTCCAGTACCTGTGAGTGACAGAGTGATGGTAAAGGTGTATCCAGTACCTGGTGACAGAGTGATGGTAAAGGTGTGTCCAGTACCTGTGAGTGACAGAGTGATGGTAAAGGTGTGTCCAGTACCTGTGAGTGACAGAGTGATGGTAAAGGTGTGTCCAGTACCTGTGAGTGACAGAGTGATGGTAAAGGTGTGTCCAGTACCTGTGAGTGACAGTACTAAAGGTGTGTCTGTGAGTGACAGAGTGATGGCTAAAGGTGTGTCCAGTACCTGTGAGTGACAGAGTGATGGTAAAGGTGTGTCCAGTACCTGTGAGTGACAGAGTGATGGGTAAAGGTGTATCCAGTACCTGTGAGTGACAGAGTGATGGTAAAGGTGTCCAGTACCTGTGAGTGACAGAGTGATGGTAAAGAGGTGCTAAAGTGACAGAGTGATGGTAAAGGTGTGTCCAGTACCTGTGAGTGACAGAGTGATGGTAAAGGTGTGTCCAGTACCTGTGAGTGACAGAGTGATGGGTAAAGGTGTATCCAGTACCTGTGAGTGACAGAGTGATGGGTAAAGGTGTATCCAGTACCTGTGAGTGACAGAGTGATGGTAAAGAGTACCTGTGTGTCCAGTACCTGTGAGTGACAGAGTGATGGTAAAGGTGTGTCCAGTACCTGTGAGTGACAGAGGGTGATGGTTAAAAGGATGGGTAAAGGTGTATCCAGTACCTGTGAGTGACAAGTGATGGGTAAAGGTATATCCAGTACCTGTGAGTGACAGAGTGATGGGTAAAAGGTGTATCAGTACCTGTGAGTGACAGCGTGATGGGTAAAGGTGTATCCAGTACCTGTGAGTGACAGAGTGATGGGTAAAGGTGTATCCAGTACCTGTGAGTGACAGAGTGATGGGTAAAGGTGTATCCAGTACCTGTGAGTGACAGAGTGATGGGTAAAGGTGTGTCCAGTACCTGTGAGTGACAGAGTGATGGGTAAAGGTGTGTCCAGTACCTGTGAGTGACAGAGTGATGGGTAAAGGTGTATCCAGTACCTGTGAGTGACAAAGTGATGGGTAAAGGTGTATCCAGTACCTGTGAGTGACAAAGTGATGGGTAAAGGTGTATCCAGTACCTGTGAGTGACAGAGTGATGGGTAAAGGTGTATCCAGTACCTGTGAGTGACAGAGTGATGGGTAAAAGGTGTATCCAGTACCTGTGAGTGACAGAGTGATGGGTAAAGGTGTATCCAGTACCTGTGAGTGACAGAGTGATGGGTAAAGGTGTATCCAGTACCTGTGAGTGACAAAGTGATGGGTAAAGGTGTATCCAGTACCTGTGAGTGACAGAGTGATGGCTAAAGGTGTATCCAGTACCTGTGAGTGACAGAGTGATGGCTAAAGGTGTGTCCAGTACCTGTGCATCCAGCTCCATAATATGAGCCACTTTATTCCACCCAAAGCCAACGAAGCGTCTGTCGTACTCTGGACTGTCCTGTCTCACCATCACGTAGGGTTCAAAGTCCGCTTCCCACTGGACTCTGTACGGCGTGGTGGCAGTCCTCCACTTAGCAAAGTTAGTGGGAGCATGACCCTTCGTCCAGACATGGTATCTAAGCAGGGAGAACAGGAAGTAGGATTCAACATTCAATACTTTATAGCCAAGGAGGGAGAGGAGGGATTGTGGGGCGGCAGGGTAGCCTAGTGGTTAGAGTGTAGAGATGGCAGGGTAGCCTAGTGGTTAGAGTGTAGAGGTGGCAGGGTAGCCTAGTGGTTAGAGTGTAGAGGTGGCAGGGTAGCCTAGTGGTTAGAGTGTAGAGGTGGCAGGGTAGCCTAGTGGTTAGAGTGTAGAGGTGGCAGGGTAGCCTAGTGGTTAGAGTGTAGAGGCGGCAGGGTAGCCTAGTGGTTAGAGTGTAGAGGGTTAGGCAGGGTAGCCTAGTGGTTAGAGTGTAGAGGTGGCAGGGTAGCCTAGTGGTTAGAGTGTAGAGGGGGCAGGTAACCTAGTGGTTAGAGAGTGAGGTGGAGGGGGCAGGGTTAGAGTGTAGAGGTGGCCTAGTGGTTAGAGTGTAGAGGTGGCAGGGTAGCCTAGTGGTTAGAGTGTAGAGGTGGCAGGGTAGCCTAGTGGTTAGAGTGTAGAGGTGGCAGGGTAGCCTAGTGGTTAGAGTGTAGAGGTGGCAGGGTAGCCTAGTGGTTAGAGTGTAGAGGTGGCAGGGTAGCCTAGTGGTTAGAGTGTAGAGATGGCAGGGTAGCCTAGTGGTTAGAGTGTAGAGGTGGCAGGGTAGCCTAGTGGTTAGAGTGTAGAGGAGGCAGGGTAGCCTAGTGGTTAGAGTGTAGAGGTGGCAGGGTAGCCTAGTGGTTAGAGTGTAGAGGTGGCAGGGTAGCCTAGTGGTTAGAGTGTAGAGGTGGCAGGTAACCTAGTGGTTAGAGTGTAGGTAGCTGAGGAGTGATTGAACCCAACTATCTGGGAGTCTTCTAGCTGAGTAGTGATTGAACACAACTATCTGGGAGTCTTCTAGCTGAGGTGTGATTGAACCCAACTATCTGGGCTCTGTGGCTCAATCTGTCATGTTAATGATCAAAAACGATCTCTGTGTTGAAAGACAAACACCTACACTGCTGCTTGTATTTAGACACCAGGAGGCAGTCTTTATTTATTTAACTAGGCATCCCTTTATCCCTTAGAGCCCGAGTAAGATTGATGTTGTACCTTAAATGATCGTTTCAGTCGTTGGCAGGCGAATTGGTAGAGTAACATCTGTGCTGCTGCTGGCTAATGAGAATGTGTCCCATCCCTTTAAGTTCAGAACGCTGGCCCAGCGTCCCATCCCTTTAAGTTCAGAACACTGGCCCAGTGGGCCATCCCTTTAAGTTCAGAACGCTGGCCCAGCGTCCCATCCCTTTAAGTTCAGAACACTGGCCCAGTGGGCCATCCCTTTAAGTTCAGAACACTGGCCCAGTGGGCCATCCCTTTAAGTTCAGAACACTGGCCCAGCGGGCCATCCCTTTAAGTTCAGAACGCTGGCCCAGTGGGCCATCCCTTTAAGTTCAGAACGCTGGCCCAGCGTCCCATCCCTTTAAGTTCAGAACACTGGCCCAGCGTCCATCCCTTTAAGTTCAGAGCTGGCCATCCCTTTGTGTTCAGAACACCAGCGTCCCATCCCTTTAAGTTCAGAACACTGGCCCAGCGGCCATCCCTTTAAGTTCAGAACACTGGCCCAGCGTCCCATCCCTTTAAGTTCAGAACACTGGCCCAGCGGGCCATCCCTTTAAGTTCAGAACGCTGGCCCAGCGTCCCATCCTTTAAGTTCAGAACGCTGGCCCAGCGGGCCATCCTTTAGTTCAGAACACTGGCCCAGCGTCCCATCCCTTTAAGTTCAGAACACTGGCCCAGCGGGCCATCCTTTAAGTTCAGAACACTGGCCCAGCGTCCCATCCCTTTCCCTTTCAGAACACTGGCCCAGCGGGCCATCCCTTTAAGTTCAGAACACTGGCCCAGCGTTCAGAACGCCCATCAGAACACTGGCCTTTAAGTTCAGAACACTGGCCCAGTGGGCCATCCCTTTAAGTTCAGAACGCCCAGTGGGCCCATCCCATTTAAGTTCAGAACGCTGGCCCAGCGTCCCATCCCTTTAAGTTCAGAACACTGGCCCAGCGTCCCATCCCTTTAAGTTCAGAACACTGGCCCAGCGTCCCATCCCTTTGTTCAGAACGCTGGCCCAGCGTCCCATCCCTTTAAGTTCAGAACACTGGCCCAGCGTCCCATCCCTTTAAGTTCAGAACACTGGCCCAGTGGGCCATCCCTTTAAGTTCAGAACACTGGCCCAGTGGGCCATCGGCCTGGCCCAGCGGGCTATCCTTTAGTTCAGAACACTGGCCCATCCCATCCCTTTAAGTTCAGAACGCTGGCCCAGCGTCCCATCCCTTTAAGTTCAGAACACTGGCCCAGCGTCCCATCCCTTTAAGTTCAGAACACTGGCCCAGCGTCCCATCCCTTTAAGTTCAGAACGCTGGCCCAGTGGGCCATCCCTTTAAGTTCAGAACGCTGGCCCAGCGTCCCATCCCTTTAAGTTCAGAACACTGGCCCAGCGGGCCATCCCTTTAAGTTCAGAACACTGGCCCAGCGTCCCATCCCTTTAAGTTCAGAACACTGGCCCAGTGGGCCATCCCTTTAAGTTCAGAACACTGGCCCAGTGGGCCATCCCTTTAAGTTCAGAACACTGCCCCAGTTCGGGCCATCCCTTTAAGTTCAGAACACCCTGGCCCAGTGGGCCATCCTTTAAGTTCAGAACACTGGCCCAGCGTCCCATCCCTTTAAGTTCAGAACACTGGCCCAGTGGGCCATCCCTTTAAGTTCAGAACACTGGCCCAGTGGGCCATCCCTTTAAGTTCAGAACACTGGCCCAGCGGGCCATCCCTTTAAGTTCAGAACACTGGCCCAGTGGGCCATCCCTTTCCCAGAACACTGGCCCAGTGGGCCATCCCTTTAAGTTCAGAACGCTGGCCCAGCGTCCCATCCTTTAAGTTCAGAACGCTGGCCCAGCGTCCCATCCCTTTAAGTTCAGAACGCTGGCCCAGCGTCCCATCCCTTTAAGTTCAGAACACTGGCCCAGCGGGCCATCCTTTAAGTTCAGAACACTGGCCCAGTGGGCCATCCCTTTAAGTTCAGAACACTGGCCCAGTGGGCCATCCCTTTAAGTGCTTTGTTTTTAAATAACATGTGTAGGTATTTCTTCACTTTATTTAAACAGAGTAGAAAGGAAGATAGGGGTACAGGCGGAGGGGAACAGACGTTTAGAAACCGGCCCAGTGGGGGTACAGGTGGAGGGGAACACAAGTTCAGACCAGGTATACGTTCAGAACATGTCCAGTTGGGACAGCAGCTACATGTGTTTTTACCTGAAGGTGAATAGAGTCCCCGTGTCCAGTTGGGACAGCAGCTACATGTGTTTTACCTGAAGGTGAATAGAGTCCCCGTGTCCAGTTGGGACAGCAGCTACATGTGTTTTTACCTGAAGGTGAATAGAGTCCCGTGTCCAGTTGGGACAGCAGCTACATGTGTTTTACCTGAAGGTGAATAGAGTCCCCGTGTCCAGTTGGGACAGCAGCTACATGTGTTTTTACCTGAAGGTGAATAGAGTCCCGTGTCCAGTTGGGACAGCAGCTACATGTGTTTTTACCTGAAGGTGAATAGAGTCCCCGTGTCCAGTTGGGACAGCAGCTACATGTGTTTTTACCTGAAGGTGAATAGAGTCCCGTGTCCAGTTGGGACAGCAGCTACATGTGTTTTTACCTGAAGGTGAATAGAGTCCCCCGTGTCCAGTTGGGACAGCAGCTACATGTGTTTTTACCTGAAGGTGAATAGAGTCCCCGTGTCCAGTTGGGACAGCAGCTACATGTGTTTTTACCTGAAGGTGAATAGAGTCCCCGTGTCCAGTTGGGACAGCAGCTACATGTGTTTTGACCTGAAGGTGAATAGAGTCCCCGTGTCCAGTTGGGACAGCAGCTACATGTGTTTTGACCTGAAGGTGAATAGAGTCCCCGTGTCCAGTTGGGACAGCAGCTTCATGTGTTTTTACCTGAAGGTGAATAGAGTCCCCATGTCCAGTTGGGACAGCAGCTACATGTGTTTTGACCTGAAGGTGAATAGAGTCCCCATGTCCAGTTGGGACAGCAGCTACATGTTTTTACCTGAAGGTGAATAGAGTCCCCATGTCCAGTTGGGACAGCAGCTACATGTGTTTTTACCTGAAGGTGAATAGAGTCCCCATGTCCAGTTGGGACAGCAGCTACATGTGTTTTTACCTGAAGGTGAATAGAGTCCCCATGTCCAGTTGGGACAGCAGCTACATGTGTTTTTACCTGAAGGTGAATAGAGTCCCCATGTCCAGTTGGGACAGCAGCTACATGTGTTTTGACCTGAAGGTGAATAGAGTCCCGTGTCCAGTTGGGACAGCAGCTTCATGTGTTTTTACCTGAAGGTGAATAGAGTCCCCATGTCCAGTTGGGACAGCAGCTACATGTGTTTTTACCTGAAGGTGAATAGAGTCCCCGTGTCCAGTTGGGACAGCAGCTACATGTGTTTTGACCTGAAGGTGAATAGAGTCCCCATGTCCAGTTGGGACAGCAGCTACATGTGTTTTTACCTGAAGGTGAATAGAGTCCCCATGTCCAGTTGGGACAGCAGCTCGGCCTTGGACTTGGGGTAAGACAGGCGGTAACGGAGCGTCTCGAAGGCCGGCACCACCAACGCTTTCTTGCTGTTAGCCATGTCCAGCTGTACCACTGACTTCCTGCAGGGGCGTTACAGAGGCGTTACAGAGGCGTTACAGGGACGTTACAGAGGCGTTACAGGGGCGTTACAGAGGCGTTACAGGGGCGTTACAGGGGCGTTACAGGGCGTTACAGGGGCGTTACAGAGGCGTTACAGGGGCGTTACAGAGGCGTTACAGGGACGTTACAGGGACGTTACAGAGGCGTTACAGAGGCGTTACAGAGGCGTTACAGGGGCGTTACAGAGGCGTTACAGGGGCGTTACAGAGGCGTTACAGGGCGTTGCAGAGACGTTACAGGGCGTTACAGGGACGTTACAGAGACGTTACAGAGACGTTACAGGGACGTCACAGAGCCTTCATGTTGTTAGCCATGTCCAGCTGAACTACAGACCTGTTACAGGGGCGTTACAGGGGCGTCACAGAGCTTTCATGTTGTTAGCCATGTCAGCTGAACTACAGACTTGTTACAGGGGCGTTACAGGGACGTCACAGAGCCTTCATGTTGTTAGCCATGTCAGCTGAACTACAGACTTGTTACAGGGGCGTTACAGGGACATTACAGGGACGTCACAGAGCCTTCATGTTGTTAGCCATGTCCAGCTGAACTACAGACTTGTTACAGGGACGTTACAGGGGCGTCACAGAGCTTTCATGTTAGCCATGTCCAGCTGAACTACAGACTTGTTACAGGGGGACAGAGATGGAGTCATTCTAACATTACGGGGACATAATGATCCTGACGTTACTACAGTATAACATGACAGACAGACAGACAGACAGACAGACAGACAGACAGACAGACAGACAGACAGGTAACAAAGCCAAATACAATACTGTAGCTCAGGGTTAGAAAGTCACTCTCCTCACACCCCTCTGAGATCTAGAAGTTTCCCCAGCAATGTGACCCAGAGTTAGAAGAGAATATTATACGCTACAGTCTCCTCTACAGCTGAGTCGTTCTCCCCTCACCTGAGGTACTCGTTCTCCCTCACCTGAGGTACTCGTTCTCCCTCACCTGAGGTACTCGTAGAGGACATTATACATTACAGTATCTCTACGGCTGAGTCGTTCTCCCTCACCTGAGGTACTCGTAGAGCCGCACATTACAGTATCTCTACGGCTGAGTCGTTCTCCCTCACCTGAGGTACTGTTAGGCTGAGTCGTTCTCCCTCACCTGCAGAGGCCGCACATTACAGTATCTCTACGGCTGAGTCGTTCTCTCACCTCACCTGAGGTACTCTTACCTGAAGGAGGCCGCACATTACAGTATCTCTACGGCTGAGTCGTTCTCCTCACCTGAGGTACTCGTAGAGCCGTACATTACAGTATCTCTACGGCTGAGTCGTTCTCCCTCACCTGAGGTACTCGTAGAGGCCGTACATTACAGTCTCCTCTA
>NC_088403.1:933436-938436 GCF_034236695.1 Oncorhynchus nerka
CTGTCTGTCTGTCCTCCAGATAACAGGTTCTCTCTCCGTATAGGACCTGGTCTGTCTGTCCTCCAGGTAACAGGTTCTCTCTCCGTATAGACTGTCTGTCTGTCCTCCAGGGTTCTTCTCCCTATAGGACGGTTCGTCTGTCCTCCAGGCAATAGAGACCTGTCTGTCCTCCAGGTAACAGGTTCTCTCTCCTATAGGACCTGTCTGTCTGTCCTCCAGGCAAAGGTTCTCTCTCCGTATAGGACCTGTCTGTCCTCCAGATAACAGGTTCTCTCTCCCTTATAGGACCGGTTCGTCCTCCAGGCAACAGGTCCTCCGTATATGACCTGTCTGTCTGTCCTCCAGGTAACAGGTTCTCTCTCCCTATAGGACCTGTCTGTCTCCAGGTAACCTCCCGTATATCTGGTAGATAACAGGTTCTCTCTCTCCGTGATAGACCTGTCTGTCTGTCCTCCAGGTAACAGGTTCTCTCCCTATAGGACCTGTCTGTCTGTCCTCCAGATAACAGGTTCTCTCTCCTAGATAGGACCTTGTCTGTCTGTCTGTCCTCCAGATAACAGGTTCTCTCTCCCTATAGGACCTGTCTGTCCCTCCAGGTAACAGGTTCTCTCTCCGTATATGACCTGTCTGTCTGTCCTCCAGGTAACAGGTTCTCTCTCCCTATAGGACCTGTCTGTCTGTCCTCCAGGTAACAGGTTCTCTCTCCCTATAGGACCTGGGTCTGTCTGTCCTCCAGATAATAGGTTCTCTCTCCCTATAGGACCTGTCTGTCTGTCCTCCAGATAACAGGTTCTCTCTCCTAGGACCTGGGTTTCTGTCTGTCCTCCAGATAACAGGTTCTCTCTCCCTGCCTGTCTGTCCTCCAGGTAACAGGTTCTCTCCGTATATGACCTGTCTGTCTGTCCTCCAGGTAACAGGTTCTCTCTCCCTATAGGACCTGTCTGTCTGTCCTCCAGGTAACAGGTTCTCTCTCCGTATAGGACCTGTCTGTCTGTCCTCCAGATAACAGGTTCTTCTCTCTCCGTATAGGACCTGTCTGTCTGTCTGTCCTCCAGGTAACAGGTTCTTCTCTCTCCGTATAGGACCTGTCTGTCTGTCTGTCCTCCAGGTAACAGGTTCTCTTTCCGTATAGGACCTGTCTGTCCTCCAGATAACAGGTTCTCTCTCCGTATAGGACCTGTCTGTCTGTCTGTCCTCCAGATAACAGGTTCTCTCTCCGTATAGGACCTGTCTGTCTGTCCTCCAGGTAACAGGTTCTCTCTCCATAGGGACCTGGGTCTGGGTCTGTCCTCCAGGTACAGGTTCTCTCTCCAGTATAGGACCCTGTCTGTCCTCCAGGTAACAGGTTCTCTCTCCCTATAGGACCTGTCTGTCTGTCCTCCAGATAACAGGTTCTCTCTCCGTATAGGACCTGTCTGTCCTCCAGGTAACAGGTTCTCTCTCCGTGAGACCCGTCTGTCTGTCCTCCAGGGACAGGTTCCTCCATCATGTCTGTCTGTCTCCAGATAACAGGTTCTCTTCCGTATAGGACCTGTCTGTCTGTCCTCCAGATAACAGGTTCTCTCCGTATAGGACCTTTCTGTCTGTCCTCCAGGTAACAGGTTCTCTCTCCCTATAGGACCTGTCTGTCTGTCCTCCAGATAACAGGTTCTCTCTCCCTATAGGACCTGTCTGTCTGTCCTCCAGGTAACAGGTTCTCTCTCCGCATAGGACCTGTCTGTCTGTCCTCCAGATAAAGGTTCTTCTCTCCGTATAGACCTGTCTGTCTGTCCTCCAGGTAACAGGTTCTCTCTCCTTATAGGACCTGTCTGTCTGTCCTCCAGGTAACAGGTTCTCTCTCCCTATAGACCTGTCTGTCTGTCCTCCAGGTAACAGGTTCTCTCTCCGTATAGGACCTGTCTGTCTGTCCTCCAGGTAACAGGTTCTCTCTCCGTATAGGACCTGTCTGTCTGTCCTCCAGGTAACAGGTTCTCTCTCCGTATAGGACATGTCTGTCCTCCAGGTAACAGGTTCTCTCCTATAGGACCTGTCTGTCCCTCCAGATAACAGCTTCTCTCTCCGTATAGGACCTTTCTGTCTGTCCTCCAGGTACAGGTTCTCTCTCCTATAGGACCTGTCTGTCTGTCCTCCAGATAACAGGTTCTCTCTCTCCCCAGGACCTGTCTGTCTGTCCTCCAGGTAACAGGTTCTCTCTCGTATAGGACCTGTCTGTCTGTCCTCCAGATAACAGGTTCTCTCTCCTTATAGGACCTGTCTGTCTGTCCTCCAGGTAACAAAGTTCTCTCCCCGTATAGGACCTGTCTGTCTGTCCTCCAGGTAACAGGTTCTTCTCTCTCCGTATAGGACCTGTCTGTCTGTCCTCCAGATAACAGATTCTCTCTCCGTATAGGACCTGTCTGTCTGTCCTCCAGATAACAGATTCTCTCTCCCTATAGGACCTGTCTGTCTGTCCTCCAGATAACAGATTCTCTCTCCCTATAGGACCTGTCTGTCTGTCCTCCAGGTAACAGGTTCTCTCTCCCTATAGGACCTGTCTGTCCTCCAGGTAACAGGTCCCTTCTGTCCCTATAGGACCCTGTGTCTGTCCTCTAACAGGTTCTCTCTCCATAGGACCTGTCTGTCTGTCCTCCAGGTAACAGGTTCTCCGTATAGACCTACTGTCTGTCCTCCAGATAACAGATCTCTCTCCCTATAGGACCTCTGTCTGTCCTCCAGATAACAGATTCTCTCTCCCTATAGGACCTGTCTGTCTGTCCTCCAGGTAACAGGTTCTCTTCTCCCAGGACCTGTCTGTCCTCCAGGTAACAGGTTCTCTGTCCCTTATAGGACCCGTCTGTCTGTCCTCCAGGTAACAGGTTCTTCTCCTATAGGACTGTCTGTCCTCCAGGTAACAGGTTCTCCTCGTGATAGGACCCAGCCTGTCTGTCTGTCCTCCAGGTAACAGGTTCTTCTTCTCCGTATAGACCTGTCTGTCCTCCAGATAACAGGTTCTCTCTCCGTATATGACCTGTCTGTCCTCCAGGTAACAGGTTCTCCTCTCTCCGTATAGGACCTGTCTGTCTGTCCTCCAGATAACAGGTTCTTCTCTCCGTGATAGACCTGTCTGTCTGTCCTCCAGGTAACAGGTTCTCTCTCCGTCAGATAGGACCTGTCTGTCCCTCCAGGTAACAGGTTCTCTCTCCGTATAGGACCTGTCTGTCTGTCCTCCAGATAACAGGTTCTCTCTCCGTGATAGGACCTGTCTGTCTGTCTGTCTGTCCTCCAGGTAACAGGTCCTCCCTATAGGACCTTTTTCTTTTGGCCTGTCTGTCCTCCAGGTAACAGGTTCTCCACAGATAGACCTGTCTGTCTGTCCTCCTCCAGGTAACAGGTTCTCTCCCTTGCAGGACGGTGTCTGTCTGCTATGAGGGACCGTGAGGAGATCTTTTCTCAGTGCTCCGAGTCCTTCGACAGTGAGGACATGTGGAAGCACAGGAGGCTGCTGACGGAGGACGGCTCAGAAATGTCCGGAAAACGGCTAAATGGAAATGACATCAAACACCCGGAAACCATGGAAACCACGTGTGATGTATTTAATACCGTTCCACCGATTCTGCTCCAGTCATTACCCACAAGCCTGTTCACCAACTTCCTGTTTCTGGGACCAATCAGAATGTGTTTGATATATCTAATACCGTTCCACTGATTCAGCTCCAGTCATTACCCACAAGCCTGTTCACCAACTTCCTGTCATGTGAACACCTATTAGTTGTACAAGTGTTTGTTCCTGGTGACACGAAAGACACATTGTGTTGCTTTGTTATGGACTTGATAAATGATCACGTTTTGGGATTTGTTTTTTATAAATGTTCAGCTTTTCCACACGTTTATTGTTACATTCATGTTTTTCTGTGATGTTTTATAATCTGGTTCTGAGGCAAATCATTCTTCAGTTTATATTTGATGATCATTGTTCAGCCTTTTTAACCCAAGAAGAATCAGCATTTTGTCCAGCCAGTCTTTCTCTGTGTATTAAACCTCCGCCTCAGAGAGGGATGGTGGTCTCACAGTGTCCAGCCAGTCTTTCTCTGTGTATTAAACCTCCGCCTCAGAGAGGGATGGTGGTCTCACAGTGTCCAGACAGTCTTTCTCTGTGTATTAAACCTCCGCCTCAGAGAGGGATGGTGGTCTCACAGTGTCCAGCCAGTCTTTCTCTGTGTATTAAACCTCCGCCTCAGAGAGGGATGGTGGTCTCACAGTGTCCAGCCAGTCTTTCTCTGTGTATTAAACCTCCGCCTCAGAGAGGGATGGTGGTCTCACAGTGTCCAGCCAGTCTTTCTCTGTGTATTAAACCTCCGCCTTAGAGAGGGATGGTGGTCTCACAGTGTCCAGCCAGTCTTTCTCTGTGTATTAAACCTCCGCCTCAGAGAGGGATGGTGGTCTCACAGTGTCCAGCCAGTCTTTCTCTGTGTATTAAACCTCCGCCTTAGAGAGGGATGGTGGTCTCACAGTGTCCAGCAGCGGTTCCCAAACCAAGGGTCGCGACCCCCATGTGGGGACGCCTGATGTGAAAACGAGGTTGCGGAAGAATTTCCCAAAAAATCCTGAAAATAAAATTTAAAAAATAAAACACATTTTTTTAAATATCGTCTTTGTATCTTTGTAATGTGGTTTAACCTTAAAAATGGAAATTTGTTTAATGTTTAAAATCTAAAAAGTTCAAATTCAACCAGAGTGGCCCTTAAATCGTGGGGGAAAAGGCTGATCTGAATGACTCTAGTGTGGCCTTTTGAGCTGCTATAAAATACCCATAAAACCTAGCGGTCAAACAGGGAAATGGTTCCAATCGTTTTTCCACCATTCATTTTTATGGAAACCCTGGTCTACAGGCATCTGAGCCTCCCGGTCACTGGTCGCATTCTAGAAATACAGACCACGTGTGTCTGGATGAGTCTGTCTGGCTGCCTCCAGCCCCTTATAGTGAGCAGACCAGTCTCCAGCCCCAGGCTTGTTCTCTCTCT